>NC_135567.1:8476657-8589157 GCF_964340395.1 Glandiceps talaboti | reverse complement strand
CTAGCACTGCCAAATATGAAACTTGGTTGAATTATAAGAATGACCCCAACAATGTTTACGGTACATCCAATGATATCAAAGATCTTCCAAGAATCAGAAAGAAACAGCATTCCACCGAGTAGACACACAGGTGGTATAATCGCAAATTTAAAAGCCACTACATCTCCTATAGGGAGTATACAAAAACTGTACACATCAGTATATATTGTTAAGACATCGATCAGTCCTAGGCTAACCAGAAGAATCATTGTTGTTTTGTTCTCAAACAATAGCTGTACTTGGCGACAAATCGATAACGGAAGGAAAGCGATAATACATGTCAGGGCTAACACGAGTGATTGCTGCAGAGGAGGCATTGCACCATTGGACATGAGACTCAAAAAAAGCTCAAAGAATGCAAGTGATATCCCAGCAGCGAAGGGCGATAATACTCCCATAGAAGACATCATTATACGATGACAGTTAGTCTTTCCCAGTGATTGTTCACTGCACTGCTTACCATTTTCCTGGTTTTCCGATTGTACAAGGCGTGTTGTCTCCATGATTTATGTTTGACGGCCCAGTTGGGTAATCCAGGGGTGAAAAACTGTCTGGCTGTGTTATACTAAATGTTGGTCCACAAAAAATAACAGCGCTATGTAATCCTCATGGGTTCATTGGTAAGTTAAGTAGTAATGTAAGACTTTATAGGTTTGAACATTACACGTTCAGACTGTATAAAACGACTAATGTTTATAAGTGATACATAGTTGTACACAGATATATACAGTATAGGCGTGGTACAGTGACCAGGATGATATAAAGTAATTTTAGACAAAGAATTGAGAATGAATAATTTATGCTAATGCTGACGTCAATATTGTATGTAAATTTGTATTATTGCTATATTGTGATATTGCTTTGGTTCTCCAGAAATGAATACTGTATCAATGTATAGTAGTACACTTTGAAATGAATAAAAACGAAATTAGATAATAACTATACCCTATATATGCTTGGCTATTATTTTTATCACAGAAATGTTTCTAAGGGCGCATCAGTTATGATTTATTTAATAACATGTAATATTATGTAATGGTATAGATACAGTGTCTGTATGTAGTGAGGTTAAATAGATCTTTTTCTGGACATTTTACTTTAGTTTCAGTGTCATACATTTTATTGCCATGCATTCAATATATAATTGTATATATATATATATATATATATATAGATGGATGGATGGATGGATGGATGGATGGATGGATGGATGGATGGATGGATGGATGGATGGATGGATGGATGGATGGATGGATGGATAGATGGATGGATGGATAGATAGATAGATGGATAGATAGATAGATAGATAGATAGATAGATAGATAGATAGATAGATGTCGGTTCCAGGATGCATTGCGCGTCTCTCTATACAATTTCCTGCATTGTTTTTTTTTGTACGCGCTGAGTGGTTTGCACTCGCTTCTCACGGGGATGGTTGTCACCAAGGTTGAGAGTCCGGTGATATTTTTAGATGCCCTCTTAGTATGCCCTACTATTTCTCTAAGTAATTTGACGTCTTTTTAAAAAAAAAATGAATAGTGACCTAAAAGAAAACGCAATATGTGTACTTGCGACGGAGGTCAGGACTTCATCAAAAGTTCCGGAAATTTCTTTAACCGGAAGTGATGACACTGGTGGGAAACGTCATATGATAAGCACAACTCGAACAATGGTGGCATAGGCGACTTACTGCTATTTAACTGCATGTGTAATTTGTAGGACAAGAATGGGTATTTAAGGAAAAAATGTGGTGATCGCTGATCACAAAAGCTCTATGAATGTTATAAAAAGTTACATTAACTTACATCATCATCCGGAATATTATTTGTTACAGTACCTCCGATTCTTTGTTTCACATTAATTGAATTATTCTATGGATATGTAAAACAGTAATGATAAAGCAGTTTTCGAATACATAGCTGTACACATACACGCCCTTGCTGTTCTGATATATACATCATGGAGACAACTCGTCTTGTTCAACTTGAAGAAAACAGGGAAAGTGATGAACAATGCGGTGATCAAACATCTGAAAAGACCTGTTGTCGTCGCATACTGAAATCTTCAATTGGAGTATTATTGGCCTGTATAGCTGCGATATGCTATGGAGTTTGGTCGCTATTTTCGAGGCTCGCGTCAGATGGTTCTATACCTCCAATACAACAGACATTTCTGACGTCGCTAACATTGAGTGCTGGCTCCATTCCATTCGCGATATATTACAAAGTGCAAGTAGTTTTTGACAACAAAATTATAACTATGATTCTTATAGGCCTGGGATTTCTAAATTTAGTAATGTTAGGTAGTAATATATACTGTTTAAGTGTCCTACCTATTGGAAATGTTACATCTGTCCAATCTGCTCTAATAACACTAATGTGTCTATTTGGAGGGATGCTCTTTCTTCATGATTCGTGGACAATCTCTGATATTATCGGAAGCTGTATAAACATTGCAGGGATTATATTTGTAACACAACCAAGTTTCATATTTGGCGGCACAGGTGACAAAAACAACGACGATGCCGGAGAAGAGCACGATGTTAGCAAACAATATATCCTTGGTTATGTTGGTGTACTGGTAACTTCGATTAGTTTTTCAGGAATTTCTATCATTGTGCGTCATTTGGAAAAAAGTGTTTCAATATTGACTGTATTACTGTATACAAACTTAATTGTTTGCGTCATCTCCCTACCATTGATGTATATTGTCGAGAAACCAGAGTGGAGTATGACTCCCGATTTACGGTGGTATACAGTGGGAGGTTGTTTATTATTTGCATTCGCTTTCGCATCCAATTTATACAGTGCGTATTTCGAACGAGTCGTAGTGG
This sequence comes from Glandiceps talaboti, assembly GCF_964340395.1. Lineage (NCBI taxonomy): Eukaryota > Metazoa > Hemichordata > Enteropneusta > Spengelidae > Glandiceps > Glandiceps talaboti. The sequence goes on along the minus strand of NC_135567.1, from coordinate 8,586,285 downwards.
TAGCCATGATCGTCAATGTACAATTTGTCATATCATATATATTACAATATTTCATATTGGAATTCCCTCTCAATATGATATCCATTGTAGGGGCAGCGCTCATTTTTGCAGTATCAGTTTTTCTGGGTATAACAAGTCTGTGGAGTAATTTAAATGAGCACGGGGAAGACTGAGAAAAGAAACACAAACACACACACAGACTATGGTGGTAGACATAAGTTTAAGACTCCTGACTTGAAAATCTACAAGTCTGTTCTCACATTGTTTGGTTTAAAGGGTACCTATATGACAGTCATCTTATTACATTTTATTTCAATATCTTCAACAATATAACGAATCAGGTTGTACCGTCTTCTTTTCATTGAATATATACACTCTCAAGCCATTGCAACACGGACAGAATGCAGCCGCCACAATCAGTACACGAACCAAGAAACACGAATATATTGCACCAATTCTTAAGGAACTTCACTGGTTACCAGTGCGATATAGGATCGACTTTACACTTCTGTACAACACCTACAAAAGAGTAAACGGCCAACAGCTTATCGGACACTATTGAGGCAAAGTAGAATCGTCGCAGACTTCGTTCCTCGGACAAATATCTACTCAACGATCCCAAATATAGACACACGTCATTTGGTGCTTGTGCCTTTTTGGCTTGGAACACTGCGCCTCTGGAACACTTGTCACTGGAAATACGTCAAAAGCTCACAACTTGTTCCTTTAGGAAGAACCTTAAAATCTGTACTGAGCTTTCAACATGTATAATTGTATAGCTAGAACCTATGAACTATACTTAGTATTGGATACTGGCGATCGAGAAATGACTTGATTGATTGATTGATTGATTGATTGATTGATTGATTGATTGATTGATAATTAATTGGTTAATTGATTGATTGATTGATTGATTGATTGATTGATTGATTGATTGATTCAATATCGTACGTTCCACATAGTCGAAACAGTCATCTAAAGCCGTATAGCTAAGAATTAGTTGAAGTTTTCTTGAATTTTCGAAACACATACTACAAATAAAAAATATATATATAATGCACATGCAAATTATTTTCACTGTATGTATAACAATTATTATGTTAAATATTCTAGGTTTCTGAGTGGAAGTATTAGTTGTTAAAGTTGAGTGTTATATTTCTGAATTTTATGGATTTTTCTGTGATTTTGTAAAGTGTATTGACATATGTGTATTCCAATGTAATACGTTTCTGTATCAATCTCGAGGATTACCAAAAGCGAAATTATTTCATAGAACTGAATTATTGCCCGCAAAATAATGTGTGCACATAGCCAGTAATCCCAGAGTGTGGTCTATGTAGACAAGACTCGTGTATTTACTACATAGCTTTAGTTGTCATTGGTGACTTCAGGAACCAGATTTATATTGATTGCCTCAATAAATTCTGTTTTAATTCTATGCTATAGAAACATGGCTATATGTTCCTTGTCAATAAGAAATGTGGAATTATAAGTTTAAAAAAAAAAATCTCGTAAGTCACTATACATATGTTCTAAAAAAACGATTATAACAAAGAAAGACATGCATTGAAAGTTCAGTGACCTGTTACGTAATAACTACGTCATCACGCATTTCAAAAGATTACTACTATGCGTTGATAAAGCATTCCTTTTATGTAGAAGAATGAATCCAACTATCGTACAGTTAATACTAATTTACATAAATAAATGCTTATAGCAACAATGGTACTTGTTCCATCATAGTGTGTTGTGTCTTGTTTACATAGTAAAATGTCCATGTTGTACAACACTTCACTAATACACCTCTATAGACATGTGTTCCATCATAGTGTGTTGTGTCGTGTTTACACAGTAAAATGTCCATGTTGTACAACACTTCACTAATACACCTCTATAGACATGTGTTCCATCATAGTGTGTTGTGTCTTGTTTACATAGTAAAATGTCCATGTTGTACAACACTTCACTAATACACCTCTATAGACATGTGTTCCATCATAGTGTGTTGTGTCGTGTTTACATAGTAAAATGTCTATGTTGTACAACACTTCACTAATACACCTCTATAGACATGTGTTCCATCATAGTGTGTTGTGTCTTGTTTACACAGTAAAATGTCCATGTTGTACAACACTCCACCAATACACCTCTATAGACATGTGTTCCATCATAGTGTGTTGTGTCTTGTTTACATAGTAAAATGTCTATGTTGTACACCACTTCACTAATACACCTCTATAGACATGTGTTCCATCATAGTTTAAATGTGTGTGTATTTATTGCATAACACGGTGATCAGATTAAGCTATTCCTCACGGGTGTTTATTTCTATAAATTTAGTTGATGAGGAAATATTTATTTCTGTGGTTGCAGAATTAGTCTCCATATGAAAATATTTGTTTCGAATAAATGTCGCCATGAAAAAATATTACACACACACACACACACACACACACGCGCGCGCGCATATATGTATATATTAAATGCATGGCACTAAAACTAAAGTAAAATGTCCAGAAAATATCTATTTAACCTCACTACATACAGACGTTGTATCTATACCATTACATAATGCATAACATTACGTACTATTCAATAAGGCATAACCAAAGAAATATAGTTCATATCTTACATTGGTCTATTGCTCCCTTAGAGACATTTGTATATATAGGGTATAGTCGTTACTAAGTTTTTATTCATTTCAAAGTGTACTACTATACATTGATACAGTATTCATTTCTGGAGAACCAAAGCAATATCACAATATAACAATAATACAAATTTACATACAATATTGACGTCAGCATTAACATAAATTATTCATTCTCAATTCTTTGTCTAAAATTACTTTATATCATCCTGGTCACTGTACCACGCCTATACTGTATATATCTGTGTACAACTATGTATCACTTATAAACATTAGTCGTTTTATACAGTCTGAACGTGTAATGTTCAAACCTATAAGGTCTTACATTACTATTTAACTTACTATTGAACCCATAAGGATTACATAGCGCTGTTATTTTTTGTGGAGCAACTTTTAGTATAACACAGCCAGAGAGTTTTTCACCCCTGGATTACCCAACTGGGCCGTCAAACATAAATCATGGAGACAACACGCCTTGTACAATCGGAAAACCAGGAAAATGGTAAGCAGTGCAGTGAACAATCACTGGGAAAGACTAACTGTCATCGTATAATGATGTCTTCTATGGGAGTATTATCGCCCTTCGTTGCTGGGATATCATTTGCATTCTTTGAGCTTTTTTTGAGTCTCATGTCCAATGGTGCAATGCCTCCTCTGCAGCAACCACTCGTGTTAGCCCTGACATGTATTATCGCTTTCCTTCCGTTAGCGATTTGTCGCAAAGTACAGCTATTGTTTGAGAACAAAATAACAATGATTCTTCTGGTTAGTCTAGGACTGATCGATTTCTTAACAATATATACTGATGTGTACAGTTTTTGTATACTCCCTATAGGAGATATAGTGGCTTTTAAATTTGCGATTATACTATATACCTGTGTGTCTACTCGGTGGAATGCTGTTTTTTTCTGATTCTTGGAAGATCTCTGATATCATTGAATGTATCGTAAACATTGTTGGGGTCATTTTTATAATTCAACCAAGTTTCGTATTTGGCAGTGCTGGTCATAAAAGCAACGATGAAGCAACAGAAGACAAACAGATTTCCCAAAAAATCGTAGGTTACATTTGTGTAGTCGTCACTTCCCTTGGTGTTGCAGGGCTTGGGGTTATCGTTCGACATTTAGGGAGAAGTGTTCCAGCGCTGACCACAATCGTGTATGCAAATGTTGTCGTTGCAATCATTTCCCTACCACTCACGTTCCTTCTCGAGAAACCACAATGGGGCATGACTCCTGAATTAAGAAGGTATACTGTGGGATGTTTTTTATCATATGCATTAAGTGTTGGAGCACTTTTTTATAGTGTCTACCACGAAAGAGTAGTCGCTGTTTCCATTTTCCTCACATGTGAAGTTCCCATATCATACAGTTTACAATATCTCATATTGGGAATTTCTCTAAATGCTATAACACTGGTAGGGGCCGGATTGATATTACTTGGCTCAGTTTTTCAAGCTGTAAAAAGCCTGTGGGAAAAAGTGAAACAAGAGGACGAATCTGGGACTGAGTGGGCAATCAAAGGTTGAGCAACACACACAGACAAGACTATGGATTTTGTTGTTTACCCAATATAAAATGTGCAAAAATGGCAAGACTAATTGTGTCACATCTTTATGCTTAGAGGACCAAGAAAAATACATTTTCACTAGCTCATAGTACACCCTCTCTGACATAAAATTATGATATGTTAACTGTGGTGTAGAAAGAACACGTTTATACATAGACCCTAGAGTCTATGGTTTATATAGTCTCAGTAGGGAGTTCAAGTTCCATAAACTTGTACTGTAGTGTTTTCGGATTTCCAATATTTACACTATCTTGATCACAGGTTGATTAGAATCACACAACAGATTAACTTCTATCACCCACTTGTATGATCAACCACATTGAAGAACAAAAGATTTAAAGTTATATGTCTTAGAAAACTGAAGGCTCTATTGCCATTGTAATGTCTAAATATTGGTATTTCTAACAATGTTTAGTGATTATAGTGTTGGTTGTCTGATCGAAAAATGTATACAGTTACAACTACATTTGTAATATCTTTACATGTGTAGAGAGAGCACACCAAAGTACAATCTGATTAGATTCTGATGTAGTGTACATGTCACAATTTCTTTTGGGCTGTTACATTTACTGTCGTTTTTTCTTTTGTGAGTGCTCGTTACATACATCTGACACAATACGATAGGATTTCCCCAGCCTTACGAGAGTGCTGAATGAAATCATTCAACCAATGAAAATGCGTAATACGCCGAAACATACGGGTACAGTAATTCAGAGTGCTCTGTTCGTAAAGAGCATGAGCACAGAGCACAGACAACAATGTTATTGTTTGGTAGTTCTCTTTCTTTCAATTTTGACTGTTGACTTTTAAGACGGATTCTGGTTGGTTACTCGTAAGTACGAAATTGGGTACAGGAAAACCTTAATAGTTTCCTACTGCATTACCACTCAAGAACACCTCCGTTTTCATTTCAGGATCAGTTGACATGATGCAGTTCAAGCAGGTAATGTCTATGAGAAAAACGTGCTCTGATACTGGTGCAGAATTCCCTTTCAATGCATTCCTTCAGTGTATTTGTCTCCACCTACACACGGTTCACAATTCAAACAGTACTCTCCCTTACACTACAAACATTCCAACGTACAGGAGGAACGCGTGATCGTTTGACAACGTTGACACTTTCTGTCACTGCATCCAAGGCTAGTACAACAGTTAGGACACTGGTCGGGTAGAATTTTGGGATACTGTTCGTACATGGACACACCCGAAAATCGTGTAAATCCTGTATATCTACCATCTGTATGCTGGTTGAATTAAGGTAAGTCTTGCAATATATGCTGATCCAATCAAATGTCTTCTCGGAAACAACAACGTTCCTGAAAAAAACTGACCTAAAGCAAGGGTTAAATAATCAACAGTCTTTACAAAAATACAGCAATAAACGAAGTCTTCAAATAGTCCATTGGTCTTCAATTACTTCTACTGTTGCTTTCTGTAAGAGCAGAGAAAGTTCCATATAAATTACCATTATTTGGTTTGGGTACTGGGCGGGATTGTTATATCTTAAGTCGGTTTTTGTTCATGGAATTAGGATTCCATTTCACACACCTACAGTGTGCTAATGAAATCTCCAATTCCATATCACAAAAACCGAATTAAGATATAACAGTGCATGTTCAAAGCAAATTTAATTGTCATTAAGTTTGTTCATTAAAGACTGTTCTTTGGAATGCTACGCTATGTGCGTCAGTATCATTTGACGGTATTTCACTAAGGTTGAACCTTGAGAATGTGGATAGTTTAGAGCAGTTAGCCTGTGACAATATATCCTTAACTGATACACCTCGTCGTTTTGCTTTAGTTGTACAAACAGATCAAGTAGAATGTGCTTTGAAGATGTCAGTATAGTATTTATTCCTGTCAACTTCATTATTATTTTTAACCACCTAGCAAGTGTACTAGTTGATACTGGGTTGTGAGGCCTGCCGTAACTCAAGAGCAGTTGATCTACAGGGTTCTTATCATTGCCTTCATTATGCCATGGCTCTGATAACCTTAGGTATTCACGTAAACATGGCACCACACATACTGGACATAGCAAGGGTTGCGATGAAAACACATGAAAGGTAACACTACCCAGGGGACTATGATCTGATGCTTTCTGGGATGATATAAATTTAGCCTTACTTGACTTGGTCAGGGATGAATCGTTGAAATTGATGCTACTTCCATTATCATGCATATTGCTTAAGTTCAGAGTTTGAATCTCAGACTTGTGGGAAGCACTAGCCAGGGCCAATAGCATACAAACTTTTAGGGATAATTCCTTTTGTTCCAGTTCCTCATTTTTACCCATATTTTTGATATGGCTCAATACCAGATCCACGTCCCAGGTATCAGTATACCTTGGTTGTGGTGGTCTCATGAAATACTGCCCTCAACAATGTTGTGACCTTTGGGGTGTTGGCCAACCCTATGCTCATCGATAGGTGGATGAAAGGCAGACAATGTTAATATGTAAGTGTTGATTGATCTATACTCGTACCGCTGTTAAACAGGTAATTGACAAAATTTAGGATATTGGCCAAGGATGTTTGAAATGGATCAACTTGTCTTTCACCACACCAACTACTCCACTTTCTCCAGGTGGAGTTGTAAGATATTGAAGTCCATTTCTCCAGACATTTGCCATAAGTTTAGCAGTTTCATTTTAAATTCCTTCTCTAATGAGGGAATTCCTGAAACCTTCCGTGCCGCTAAGTTCATACTGCCTCCTGACATTAGCATGGGGTGTGGTTGTTGTGATGGTGATAGCAGAAGTGTCTGGTATGTTGGAAGGAGAATTTTACATTTCCATTATCATTGGAAACCAAGGTTGTGTGTGCCGAGTTGGTGTTACCATGACAACGATTGTTTTCTCCTTCCTCACCTTGGTCAGACACCTCCCTATCAATGCAAATAGAGGGAACGCATAGCCGTTCAGACCTACTCAGGAGGTTTGTCGCGATGAGTCATCTTGAAAATACTTATGTCATGCAAATTTATTATATATGGGAATTATTTGTTGTTTATACATTCAATTACCAAATAACTCTAAATACATCGCGATTTTCTTCTCTTTTCTTCACAGTTGTGTATCATTTTCCCTTTGTGTCTGGTGAAAATAAATAATATGAATAAGAATATGAATTCATCAATTAAAAGACTTTGATCTTGTTTGAAATAATGATATTAATTATTATCAATATCGCGACTTTATTTGGATTTTATTAGACAATCAAAGAAAGAATAAACTCATATAAACTGTACACTAAGTTTGTGTGCATTTCATTTACTTTACCATGTAATTTCAAGGGAAGCCAGGTTCGACTACACACATTGATTTAGTGCCGATATTAAAAGGAGATCTCAGTATCAATATATGGATGTGACTTATTGACTGGATGTGAGCGACCACATTAGGTGCCGAAACCCGGGAACCTGGAAGTTTGAAGATACGAAGAGGAGGAATTCAAGAAGTACAATATTTGGATAGCTTTGACTTGCCTTTGTTTTGTTTGTGTGTTCGTTCGTTCGTTCGTTCGTTCGTTCGTTCGTTCGTTCGTTCGTTTGTTTGTTTGTTTATTTTGCGTTTACATCAAGATGATATTTTGTTTGTCTACCAATTTGGTGTCATTGGCTCTACCTCCTTTACCTGTGTATTAATTTCCTCACTTTAGTTTCTCCACACCCCCTAGGGTCTATGGTTTCTCTGAAGTACGTATAGTAATAGTTTGTCACAACCTTTACCTATATTTTATCATTGTATTCGGCAATCTGTTACTTATTGCCACACAGGTGAGTGTTTGTGCTAAAACGTTGTTGTATTCTTTAGTTCTTTCAATTCCGTTGTGAAAATCCAATTTTGCAGTGGGGTTATAACTTCAAGCATACGTTGCACCCTTGATTATCCACTGGATTGGTACATAATGTGTATCAACTTTGATTAATAAACACTTTAGCCAGCTCCAAAGAAGAATAAAGTAGACCTTTTCGATTTCCGAGGTGACGCACTTGAAAAAAAAGTATATCAGGTTTTGCAAATGGTCGCTCGTTTTCACTCATTTGATTTTGGGATTTTGGGCTGGCAATGCCGCCATGCCGTCTAAAAATTCGGTTTAGTAGCTTGCAGGTGATCGATTAGTCTGGTTGCCATACTCGTTACTATCGTCCCTATTTTTTGTATGTATGCCGAGCGGCTTAGCCGTGAGAACGGAGGGATTAGTCGGGACTAAAGTCCCTCACTTCTGGCGGGTTCAGCTTTGTATGGCGCACAAAAGCTTAAAGGGCCGATAGTCACGAGTCCGGCAGCGAGACTGTGTGTGTGCTGCTTGTGTCACAGTGGGGATGACTGGTCAGCTTTGATAAGGATCTCATATCCAATTACATTGTACTTCTAATCGTGTTCTAATGTTCCTTTGCTCATTAACAAAATACACTATGTGTTGCCTCACTCCTAAAAAACGAATGTGTTCCCAGCAAAGTTCTTCATACTATTTGGCTAACTGTTGTAATATACATAACGGCTTAGAGTTTTTCTATAGAACCCATATAACAGTGGAACTGGAGGGCAGTTGATAGAAGTTAGAACACACACATAGCTGAAGGGTGAAAACAGAATCTCAGACAAGCAGGGTTCAACACACTTATATTTTGGTTACTATGGCAACAACATAATCTGAGCACCATATTATACTTGCATTTACTACTTTGAGTAAGATGGACTAATGGCTAGGTATTTTTTCACACAACACATAGTCTTGTAGGCCTGACATGTAAGCTTACAATGCACTCATTCGGTCATCGATAGAATTACAAAGAGGTTATATAGGTCCACGTCTTTTATGCCAATACATTGTTTTCGTTAGCAAATTTTCAGTCACCATCTTGTTTAGCGCATATGGGTATATTCAGTCTCTGTTTCCACAGCAACCCTGATTGCAACGTAGCGACGTCATACTCGCATGGTAAGAGGACAAGTGATTGGTATAATATACAAACGAAACAACGTTCAATTCGGTCTAATGACACCGTGTCCCCTAATTGACTTATCCATATGAGATTTCTACTTGGTTTAGTTAAAGCAAAATTTGTCAGATTTTACAAAAACTACTAAAATTGAAATGGAACACCCATCCAATTGCATCATTGTAGGACAAAACAGACTTTTTACCTAATAATTAAAATCTGTTCATTCAAGTATTGACGAACAAAAGATATTCTGATTCGGTATCATTGATTGACCAAAAGTCATCGCAGCATAAACCAAGCGGCTGTGTTTCTGTTCTCTATACTAGAAACATGGAAATCTATAACCCCTGACCAGAGACTAACAAATGAATTGTTTGAAATATTGATGCAGTGATTTAAAGCAATACTGTAACAGCTTTCTTAAATTTGTTTGAGTGAAATGAGTTCTAACGCCGTACAATAAGGACGATTGTATATGTGTGTGTGTGAAAGGGGGGGGGGGGGTCAAATGTAAATGACGTCAGATGGACGTCCCTTTTTACTGAGTATACAATGTTGGTCGGACATAGGGGTGAAGATTTGGAGAGATTAGTGTGAAATGGGATAGTCTGACAAATGTTTTTGTCACCTATGTATATGTAGTGTAGTATGGTGATGATAATTATATAAAAGATATTCGTTTTTCATTATTTTTCATTCGTTTCTACCAAAGCACCATAGTTCATTTCTACAAATACATAGCATTATGGGTAATTTACTTTACTAAGATTAGGATAATTATACGATGAGGTAAAAATGGGGATGCAATTTTAAACTCAATTGGTTTTATAGGGTCTGTGGTTTATCAACATGGTTGCACACCCCTACGAAACTACTTGGCACCACCCCACCCCACCCCTCTGGTGTCAGATATGCTTAGTTGTTGCTGCAATCGACAGTCTGCATTGCCTGCCCGTTTGGTGAAAAAAGTATGTTGTCGTGGCTACAATTGTTTCTGAACCGACTGGCATTTCAATCCATATACTCAATTCATTCCATAGAATAGAATCGTATAATGCTAGTATTTTAACATCACGATCTAAAAACCCACGTCTTTGTTTCGATATATAATGCCTTAGTGGTTGCATTTTAGTAAAAGCAGCCGAATTGTATTAATTGAGAACTAGAAAACACATGTCGAAACAATAAAGTATACACCACCATATTTACAAGAAATGTGTGAATTTTTTTGTGAATAGGGCTGTCGAAATATGAATCACCACAAATACTTTGTTACACCGCTCCCGTACAATAGACTATTGGTTGACACTTTTTTGTTGCAAACGTATGCAATAAACAAATAGTTAGCCCTATAATCTGTCAATCAAATGTTCTGTTTATTCAAAACAACTCAATGAAATTCTAAATATAACAAGGTGTTTTAGCCACTCTGGATTTCATTCCGACGGTACTTGCTAGGAGTTGACATCGAAGAGCCGAGTTGCTGATACTTCACTTCAGCAGGTAGGAGTGGGTTCCTTTTTTTTCGTTTTCGATTGAAAGTCTATTTTGCTAGAGAGTATTTACAAGTGTATCTGAAATTTTAAAACTTAGTATATTTTGGAAGTTGAATAGAAAGATATTCATCCTCTTTTCGACATTAACGTTTTAGCTTCGAACGGATATTTTGGCAAAAAAAAAGATGTTTACTACATAAACTGAAGGCACTGTTTTTAGTTCTAAGTTTCCAGAATGTCTTATGCTTGTTTTGTGGTTTACATGGAACAAGGTGTTTCATAATGTCGGGAAATAACTGAACGTGTCATACCGTTCGTAAACGTTTCGTATTTATAACTCTTTTTCAGAATTGGATATCGTGAGAGGCATGATCCGACTGTTGGTGTTTCTGATTGTCGTGTTTACGGCTACAGCTTCCCAAAAGGTAAGCGCATTGTCTTCTTAATTACGTGGAAAAATAATTTTGTGTTTCCGATTATATGCCCTCAGAAAATATGGTATGTAGGTAGGGGATGTATTTTATTTTACCTTTTAAATTTTTATTTTTGAAAAAATATTGTTTCGATCAAAAACAAACAAGATGTTGTGTTGTGTGCTGACCACTGGGGAAAGAAAACAGACATACGTGAAGGTCAAGAAGACAAAGAATTTCTTATTTTTTTGTTTTAAATGTTTAAAACCTGTTTCTTAAACTAGGGTTTGCCGAGGTATTTGGAAACAGACACTTTTTTTATCTGAAAATGTTTTGTGTTGAAATTTGTGATAAGACCAGTTTGTCTGCATAATGTAGTAATTTATGTGACTGTGTTAAAATCAGTTAGTTCATCTATTTACAGTACTGTATCCAGTACCGTAGCCTGCGCCCCCCCCCCCTGAGATTTGGAAAAAAGAAAGAAAAAAGCGACTTTTTGAATACATAGTTATTAAAATCACTATTTACGTAACGATTCCTAGCACATGCGCGATTTAAATTGATGGTGCACTAAAGTCAAAAGTGACTGTACACTGACCCCTCGCCAATATATATCTCAACTGTACGCTGGCTTAACTTTGAATACAAATGTGTCCAATTAAAAATTGTAACTTTTTGCAGTATAGTAAATTAAAAATTCTATGTGCAGGAAAGTACAAAAGAAGTGCGCACATGCACTGTGCATTTTCCGCGAGTAACAGTAGTCTTGAAAGTCGCCTTCATTTGAAGATAGCAAGTCGCAATTATAATATCAGCGAGTGAAACTCAAAAAAAGACGGAAAAAGTCGTTCAACGTGAGGTTGCCTGCTATGCTGCATACAATGACTCGTGACTCCGAAGATGCGCTCGATCTCATTTACATCTTGTTCCTTATATTAAAACATTTACTGATAAAACGGCAGATCTCTTTTTGGAATATATAGTGGCCCTGAAAAAACTATTAAACTGTGTACGCAGTGTAAGATCCACTTTCAATAATTGTGTTCAACGTTGTCTTTGGTTAAAATGTTGTTTGATATAATTATATCATTGCACTGACACTAGCGTTATTATGCAATTCATTTTGAAGCGACAATTTGCTATGGAAAGAATGGCCTTGAATTTCTAAAGTTAACAGAGTTGTACCTTCGACGTCAAAATCCAAACTTCAATTTCCATTATAATGATAATGACAATGAGAATTCACTGTGTTCACCTTGGGTTCCGACATAATAAAGGAGGGCCATAAAAGTGTTGGCAGTAGGGTAAAGAAAATGATTATTTTGTTACTTATTTGAGAAAGCACCATCCATTTTTTAAATTTAATTTTTTTTTACTTTGAATGTGACATCTTTTCGGCAACTACTTTGAAAGATACGACATTAGGCCAGGATAAATGAAAAAGCTGTTCAAACTATATGTATTCTTTTGGTGATGGGCAATATATCCTCACGCGGGCTTCGCATTTGTTTCAAAATTAAAGATATTTCTTTATATTTTCTAAATAGTACATGTAACAATATACATTTGAGTCTATTATAATATCTTGTACAGTGGTTTACTTGGCTCTCATGATGCATACAAGCATTAAATTAAGCTGTTGCATATCCAATGTGCACTAAAAAGAATTGAGCAAATGTTTACGACCATGGGAGGGGTTGAACAGTCATTGGGCCATCAAAAGTCTGAAAGTCTTGAAATGTTTTGCTCTTTATTCGGGATTTTTTGGAACCAAATTAAACTTCAGGAGAAATCATTTACCAAGTGCACATCCGCAAAATATCTTTCAGCTTTGCCACAACAAAATTAACTTCCAGATAATATGTAATGAAGCGCATAGCATAATTGTTTCAATTCTGTGTTTTATTACCATATTCAAGCATTGTAAGACCTTAAATTATGTCTATGGTTTGATATTTTATGCCTCTAAATGGTCTCCTACACTGTCTTATTTTCATTCTTTTTCACCTTTGGAGTTGTCTCCTTCCAATCAGTAGCAATCAAGGTGATAATTGTCTTTTTTCCAAAACAAGATGGATGGGGTCTGTTAAGTACCTCCCTGTATAGGTTAGAGCTAATTAGAGACATCTCCTTATGTATGTGAAATCCACATCCTGTGTCAAGTAATCTCGTTCGGAGTATTATGGTAGTTGACTATTGTAACAAATAGAGGGGTGACCTCTTCTGTTAAGGTAACCCTCCTTCAATGTTTCTCTCTCTCTCTCTCTCTCTCTCTCTCCACTCTCCACTCTGTACACGGGATCGACTTGGACTTTTAAGGAATTAGCTCAGACTACACACGGAGCAGATCGAAGCTCCTGACCTCGGACCGTCTCTTCCAAAGACTGAATCCATAATTTTATTATTCCATTAAATTCTTATAAACGTAAAATATACACAATACTCAAATGATTGGGTGATAAAGTAATCAGCACCATAAATGACTAAAACGGAAGTATTGCCGTCGCCTTAATTCAATGCAAATGATATTGACAAATATGAAAACTAGCTAAACAATGTGATCACGTCATTGTTCTTCCAACTGTCTGTAATTAGTCATTAGTTGACATCAACGATCTTATAATAACTTAATGTTGTCATCTTAGAAGAATACTATTCGCGAAATGCAAACATTTGTTCTAAGTATTAATTCATGACAGCTGAGAGTTCACGGTGACCTCGCAAAACATCAAAACTTAGCGAATATTAAAAAGTTGTATTCTCTCATCCGTAACACTATCACCTCCTCCCAAAGTGTGGCGTCCCCGTCACACATTAAAGTATTCAAAATAATTGCCTTTCATAAATGAAACACTTTTTATGATTTTGTAAATCGATAGAAAAGGAGAAAAGTACAAACAATTAAAGAAGTTAAACTTGGAATAGTATGGACGTCTGCTCATTTCTTGAAAAACGGTCTGGTTTCGAGACAGGCAGTTTACTTTCAAAGATTGGAATTGCAGCGATTATCTTTTTCAACATTGACGATAATGCGAGTGGTTATTCAAGAAGTACCTTTAGAGTCATATAGCTCCTCTACCATACAGCGTCTGGCCAGACTATACAATCACTCACACAGCCGTGCCTATCTTTTACCCAGATAAAAATGAACCCCTTTTGAATTTTGACTTGTAAAATCTATCATACAGGTACTCTTCAATGACAACTCAAAAAATCATGAAATGAATGATCATTTCATTAAACAAGTGGTGTCATTCTTTTTTGTGAAAAAACAACAACTTTACGTCGTTTACGATTGAAAAAAGTTGGACTAGCAGTTATCATACGGGTTTTTAGCATCTGAGGAATTTCAGAAATTCTTGTGGAATTTGAAAGGAAATTTTGCATAGACAATAATACAGCTCATTTCGGTCGGATCTCTGTTTTACACTCAAATTTAAATTCAAATATTTATACTTGTACTGCAGATTCAATAAAATACTATATCAACATGGTTCCTTCCTTTACTGTGTAGGAACTTTACATCACAACCTCATACTCAACTTGTGAGAAACGCATTCATCTGTAGCGTTTCGGCTCACTACAACTCAGAGTCAATAAAACTTCGAGGAGTTTCCAATACTCCATACTTCAAGAAATATTCTTATTAAAACTAAAATGTTCTCCAAAAAATCATCAATAGTATTCTTTCTGCTTGTACGCGACCGTTGAGATGTAAAACAGCATCACTGAAATGGTTGTGATAGGAAAATAGATTTCAAGAATTGTTCATCGTCAAACTAAATCGAGCATACAATTATTATTTCTTACACATTTCTCTGTACACACAGTAAAAAAATTGCTGATCATGAATAGAAATGAATTCGAGGAATAAAAATAATGCCAATCTTTAGCAAATCTCTACTACCGTATGATTAATGAGTTGTTTGTCCTTCAAAAGTCTTAAACATGTAGTTCACATGCGAACTGCTTCGGTCTGCATCAGCGTCCGATACGCGATATCTCCAATCGCCTGTCAGCTGTTCGGTCCTCGTTGAAGGTTTCACTGCTACGTTTGTCAAAGTCTCTCGCTGTCTGTTTATTCACAATTCCACGTTTTGAAACACAATCCCTCCATCTGAGATGTCTTAGTCCACCACTGCACTATTTTACAAGTTCTAGTTCGAGTTGAATTCCCACCATTGCAACATAATAATTAAAAGTTTCCTTTCGAAAAGTTCTCGAGTCATCGATTTGTCACTCGCCCAGCGGCGTTGTTTTTTTCTTCATCTCAAAGGTTGTCAATTATTCTTCATAAAGTTTAAATTTGTCTCATTACGCGCACAATGGTCCTTCTAGTCCAAGGCCGGTTTTTCCACCAATGTAACAAATAGTGGGGGGGCCTCTACTGTTAAGTAACCCTCCTTCAATGTTACTCTCTCTCTCTCTCTGTACTCTGTACTCTGTACACGGAGTTCACGGTGACCTCGCAAAACATCAAAACTTAGCGAATATTAAAAAGTTGTATTCTCTCATCCGTAACACTATCACTGTTATTTTAATGCCTCATTGTACCATATAATTTTATATCTCCACTGTTGTGAATGTGACAGAAAGGGTGGCTAAAATAATGCTTGAGTTTCATTTGGCGGGGCTTAATATTTTTTTTTTAGAAGAGAGGGTGAGAGGAGCTACAACATTTGTTTAACCGTGAATTGTGTACATTTCCTAACTGCAGCTATGCAGACAAATTGCAAGAGATAGTATCAAGATGACTGAATAAGTTCTATCTAAATTCGACCTGAAATATTATGCTATCATTAAATATAGTTTGTTTTATCCTTGTCAAGTATTGTGAAAAAATGAAATTTACCTATCTACCCAATGTGATGGGTTAGGTTGCACGTTGACCAGCTTTTTCATTGTTTCTGGCCTTACATATGATATTTAAATACGTATGCTAAAATAGATATAATGTAAATTGTATGCAAATTTATGTAGATTAGCCACATTTCTAAATGTTAAATGCAAGATTGCACCAAGGCAAAGTTCTGCCTCACCCCCCCCCCCCCACACACACACACTGGCAATTTGGTCAACTACGGCCCTGGTATCTGAGTGTTTGTATACGTCTTGATACATTATAGTTTCAGTACGTGATAGACAGGATTGCAATCAGCGATTCACATAGACACATTCATCATGATTATATCTGTTGGAACTTTGAAAAATGAAAAATGAAGAAAAATCACAGTATTGCTTTACAGAGCTGTTGGATTGTTATGAAACAACCAGCCATGCTTTATTTGATGTCAGCACGGTGGCACTTTAATTCATTTCCTTTAGACAAATTTAAATGTCATAAGAGACTGTATTCATTCAATCTTGCTATCTTAATAGTGTTAAATATCATTTATAGTTTCTTGTTAGTTCCTGTGTGGCTGTATATTAAACAGAGCCTGTGAACGAAATGGGTTGTAAACAAACCTATTAAAGACCACTTTTACCTCCGTACTCTAAGCACATACTGACTTCCAATTGTTGCCGAAATCCTACCACGTTTAGGCAAATCAGGACATATTGATTTCCACTTGCAAGAAATGGCAAGCCGTTGAAATCTAGCTATTAATTTAGCTTATTAAAATATCAAGAAAGCTCAGGCGAAAATGAAAACTCATTTTGATAAGATGGCAAAAAGTACAAGATAAGTTCAAAGTAGGTGATGCTGTATACTTATATCATACAGCAGTTGCATCAACCTTTCAGGGGCCCGTTCCGTAACTATGAACAACCTTCA
Organism: Glandiceps talaboti; assembly: GCF_964340395.1. NCBI lineage: Eukaryota > Metazoa > Hemichordata > Enteropneusta > Spengelidae > Glandiceps > Glandiceps talaboti. Next base: position 8,569,431 of record NC_135567.1, on the reverse strand, counting down.
CCTGTCATTTTCAAACTTGAATATATTCCTAGCAATAAGATATATCCCAAACTTATCCATGCTAATTGTCTTACGACCATCCCATTTACTTAGTATTAGTGATACGCCTACTACATGTACATGCACCGACTGACACAAAATGAAAGTCCTTTGGATGACAACACAGATTTGTGAGAATGATCTAATGAGACAAATTATCACTTAAACTCAGATACTGAATCATATTATGTACCGAACAACGAAATGCCATAACCACACCCTCAAACTGAGACTCACCAAGATACGAATTTACTTGGACGTCAATACTGATACCAGAAGCAATGTTTGTTTATCGCCATATTGTGAAATCAAACGAACTCTAAAAGGGTACTACAAAAATAGTAACCTTGAGTATCTTGTAAAATGGAAAGACTATTCCTCGTCCCATTTTTAAATCAGCAGCGATTTTAAGATAAGTACAGCGATAATACAAACAGAAGAGCGATTTGTCGTTTTCGGCCACGGTATTTTCAGCCACGATAATTCACAGCTGGAATCCAGCTTCAAATCTTAATACAACCGCCCAAAGAAGTTTACAACGTCACCCTGTTACAAGTTTGGGTTCATAAACTATGCATATCTCATTATCATCATATTCATTTTCTGTGAGGTGGTCATATCAACTTTCTTATACTGTAAACACGTATTGGTTGCGTTGTCAACCCTTTTGTTTAATTTCCTATGGAAAGTGTTTGCGATAAACCTTAACAAACTATGGCCAACTTCTCTTCGTTATTCACTTATTAGATTTTACGTCTGTCTATGTGATCTCTGTGTCTGAGTACTATATGCCAAGCTAATAATGGTGTAATCTATATGCACAAGTTGAATATACAGATTTTGCTTAGTTTATAATAAACTATTTTTTCGAAGGCCGGTTTTGTCACCTTCGTAGATTTCATGACCGGTCAATTGCCGCAAGTGCAAATTTTGGAGGATAGAAATAGTCCCTTTGTGAGGACAATGATTTCAAACTTGATTTACACCGCATAGTTTCTCTCATAGACAACATGTTCTGAATAACTCCATTGAATGAGTTTAAGGGTGAAATTGTTTTGATAATGATTCGTTTACCATTAATTTTTTTTTCATCCTGAGTTAAGTTGTCATTTATAAACTTTTGATGATATGCAATGTTTGTATCGTGTTGGCTTGTACTACAGGTCGTGCTTGCGCGAACGACTGTTTCCCGACATATATCCTCGGCTAGCTACCCAAGTAATAGGTGCAAATGAATTCCATGTAAATACTACTTATTTTTTGACAGTATAGTATATTATTAAGTGTTTTCACTCATAATTTATAAGTTTTGTATTCGTTTTGGTAGAAGAAATGAATAGTTTCGTGGCGTGTTCACTCCCAAACACACAAACCACGACGTCCTAAACTGACATCTGTGGTTACATTGCTACTTTTCGTAGTGACAATAACTGTCTCCATGGTGACAATGACGATAACTCGATACCCTAGCCACTTCTAATTTGTCTATGGTTTATTAGAATGAAAGTACTTAGCATGATGATTTGCAATGATGACCATTTATTATGTTTAAGACTACGACTACTGTATATGCATGTAGTCATGGAGAGATTTATTTATTGGCTTATATACTTCGTTTTGACAATTGGTTCCACACATGCATTTTTCACTTTTGAATATATACTCAATATTTAATCGATACGTACTCAATACAATCATTTACTCAGTATATATTTTAGATTGTAGTTCGTTAAAAACTTCGTTTACACTATTGTTGGAAGGCGTAATAAAACAAATTGTGTGGTTCCGATTATGCTCAATATAAGAATAGGTGAGGTAGATAGATTTTTTATTTTATTTTATTAAATTTCTTTTCGTGCGTGAGTGTCTAGTTCAGGTTTTCCATTATTTTCAAAATGGTCTCTGTGGTATGTATGTCTTCTTATCAAATGTACAGCCATTACAGATGGAAAGAACAGTTTTATATTGTCTTTTAAGTTGATGTTAGTTTCCGCATGGCAATATTTCTCACGAGACTTCACAATTTTTGCAATTTAAACAAACGTTTAGGTTCGGTAGTGACAAACAAGGTGGGGTGGGTTAACCGGACCAAACAATTGTGTTTTTTAGACCTAATCATTATAGTTACAGTTATTTGGAATCATTTGACTTTATACTCAATAGTCACACATCAGATTGTTCTACATATATTATGATAACAAGTATATCACCAGTAATTACATTTACCGGTATTCTCTGTTTTCCATCATGTATTTTAACTTTGTATTTTAAACGACAAAGACAATTATTTTCTTTTTTTTTCACTCTTGATTTCGAAAGCCATTTATTTAGAACACTTTTTATATGATGCTACATTGCACACCAGTGCGTTTCGCCTATACTGACTTAGGTGGAGGAAAGAAACACGAATAAATAAAAGAAGCCCGCCCACTATCGCCACCATGTACCACTATTATTTGCTTTAATTTTGTATATCAGTCCATTGCTAGTTGCTGTTACACTCTTCGGTACATATTTGAACATTTTTTTCAAATACCAAGTAGCATAATTTCGTTGGTAATTTCGGTTTTGATTAGAATCAAGAAGGAAAAACGTATTTATAGCTAGACACATTGATCGAATGGATTAAAAGATTTTCGATAGTTTCACTATTTTACTCTATACTCTTTATGTTGAATCAACATTTTCAATATTTTACTAATTTGCATGTAATCCTTTTTTATATCTTCCCTTATTTCATACATTTCTTTTATCTTATTTTTTTAGTTTAGCTGCATACTGACAGAAAGAAAATTTGGTTTCGTCATACTCATTATGTCATCGCCTGCCATTTTCTTTTTTTCCAAATTAGTTGCCGAAGGCAACTTCTATAATGCCACGGACCAATATTTGAATATTTACTATTTCGGCAATTTTGCCCCCTGGTCAAAAATATATTAAATTAACTTCTCAAGTTGAGCTACTAGACAAATAGTGTTAAATAGTGTTAACCCCAGCTCTAAAAGGCCAGACAGGATTTAGAGGAGAAAATGCAACCATCTTGTTCGGAAAGGTAACTGGCGAAGCATAAGTCTATGTTTGTTGAGCTATTCGCATTTAATACTGTGTGCTCCAGTAGTATAAGTGAAAAACTAATGTAGCGTGTAGCTAACTGAATATTCCCTACAACGTTTAATGTGACGTTCACAGAACATGACTCATCAACACAAATGACATAATTTGTATTGAAATTTTACAAACACAAACTTAACTTTTACGAACACAAATTGAGGTTTACCCCCAAAATATTGAAGTTTACCGAACATATATATACATTTTACTTGAATGGCAACACACATGTGTACCCTATGCTGTGATGAATTAGATTAGCTACATAGGAATTTAAATTGCATATTACAAAGTATTTCAAAGCTGTTAAAATATATATTAGAAGTTAATTGATATTTAGAGAGTTAAGTAGTTATAATCCCTTAGTATACAGGAAGTGTACTTATACTTGAACGACTCCATGGGGGACGTCAATGTGGTAGATCTTGACAAACATACCAAAATGATAGCATATAGTCGCCTCAGTCACAATCAGGGCACACCCTAGTTTGCAAAAACACCCCAAAATGAAGGTCTTCAGAGACTTGTCTTTTTTTAAATATTTTTTGAAACTGATATCTGATACTTGTACAAAAAGGTTTTTGAGCATTCTCCTCTAGATTTTATTTCCTGTAATATAATATACACCACTGTCAGTGGGGTACGGACAGGACATTTTTACACTGTTAAGGAAAAGTGATGACATTTTCATCAAGAAATAGATTTCATATTACAATATGTTCTGTTGACTAACTAAAGTTGTTCTTCAGTATTATTCGTAGACTTGCTTTACAATGTTGTTTTTATTTTTACTTTTCCTTGCTGAATTGAAACTACTTCATCAAAACAGAAAAGTTCTCAAAAATCTAAGTCACTGATAAACACATGTCTTTTAATCAGAATGCAATAGATATGGAAATAGAATAATTGTTGAAGAAGAGAAAGTAAGTTAGAAAGTTCCAGTGATTTTTTGTCCAGGAAAAAAAGTTTACGACTTGAACATAATGGTTTAATGTGGTGAGTTCAAGTGAACCAGGCTGTAAATAAAAGAACTTATTAAGAGTTTGTGAAGCTTGTAAATATCTAGAATATTTAGCTTTATAAATAAAGGAGCCGAGTGTTCCATGTGAGATTTGAACAGCATCGTGCGAACAATCATTTTTTGGGCAGTTAGAATGCAATTCAGATATGTTGGGTAAGTACTGCCCCAAACCTCTAGGCTGTAAGAAATATAGGAAAGTATAAAGGCATTGTACAAAAGTATTAAAATACTTAGTGGTAAATGAGTAATGAGTCAATGCAGAAGCTGTAATAGGGGGTACGGACAGGACACTATTACATGAGTCACTTTTGTGAGACCATACACCTACATGTGTATTCTAATCTTCTATACTTAAAATTTTTCAGTGTCATATACTTTTCTTAGCTCCATGATACTTATTATTGAAAAATATGCAGTTCATTGTAACATAGACTGTTTTTCTATTAGTTGCAGTAGAAAAATGATTTTTTATGTCAGGCATTAACTACTAAGAACCCACACTATGCTACTCAAGGGCTGGTACTATATTGATAGCATGATGACAAATCAGTTAGGAACATTATTAAAACACAGTTTATAATATTTGATCAATCAACAATCATTGTTGTTGTAGTTGTTGTTGTTGTTGTTGTTGTTGTTGTAAACTTTATTATACAAAATGAACACCATCAATACAAGAATACCTTGGGGGTACGGACATCCCACAACATGACTAACTATATCTCTTCAAATCTCTCAAGCAGTGCTAGAACCACCTACTTGTGTATTAGTGGGAAGTTTTGTCTATTGATCACAGTGTAATGTTTCACTCCCTAATGTTTAATTAGTGTACATTTCACTAGTGGTGTTTTAAGTAGAGTCATCAGGATTGGGACACTGTAGGATGCAAGTTGTATCTAATCTGATTTAACAAAGTTGCAATGTTGTATTTTGTTCTAGGTGCTAATTTAATATCAAATGTTTGAGATGCTTGTTTATTAGTCTGAGTTAATTGAGAGTGTGTGAGTGTCATACTATCTGTGTTATGACTAACCAGACTTGGTGATATCAAATTAAACATCAAGGAATGAAATATTACTTGTGATCAATAAAGAAACTTGCCGATAGTATGTAGTTTTAACAGAGCTTGAGACAGACTAACAGATACAGTTGATCAAACATTGTTGTAGTTATCCAACAAAACACTATTTACGAAATACAGATTTAACATGTCTCTCCAACGCCTTCTCTCTATCTGTTTGCATACAACGATCATTAAATTTAAAGTGTCCACGGCTGTTCATAAGAGATGGATGTTTGACACTGCACAGAAGAGATGTTTTAACTTCGAATGAGAATTCCGGTTTTATAGGCCACTTGTACATCCCATCTTCATTTATCATATAACACAGAAATACGTCATCGTCTTCTAGAGTGTCAACCTGCAAGTAAATCAAATATATCTCAGAAAATTTATATCAAACTTTTTATGTCTTCAGAAATAAACAAAAATATTTGGCACCGTTCATGGACACAAAAATACAAGATAACACTTACTTCAGCCATATAAACATAACCAGAGTCTTTTCGTTTTCCTTGTAACATAACAGCAACAAAAGATCCTTCAGTGATGTCATTTGCAGTTTCTCCTTCTGTTATCACTCTATTTTCCCTAAGTAGAAGAGATATTGTAGAATTTTAATGTATGACATAATTTCAGGCATTTATTAATTTATTCAAATAATTCACATATGTTAATGAGGGAAGAATGAAATTCCCTGTACTAGTATGAATGGTAGCTATATTCACAGGGCTTCTTTCAGGTTGTGGTGTTTGGTGTGTCGAATAGTGTACTTGCATGCATTTTATGAATCAATGTGTTTACTTCAAATACTCACAGAGCTGTCACTATCTTCTTTCTCTTGGCTTGCTTTTTGTACTGGTACAGATACTCTGTCACCACCACCTTATTCACTACTACTACTACTACTACTACTACTACTACTACTACTACTACTACTACTACTACCTAATCCACTTATCCTATTTCCACTACATGCTTAAGAGCTGTTACAGAACATAGAACATACATGTATCAGTAATATTTCATATTTGGAAGAAAAGATTGTATTATTCAAATATAAAGAAATATTTTATTGAATGTACAGTTGTTCGACAATATATAACCAGTAAATATATACTAAGAGGCATGCCTTTGTTTGGATGGGTTTAGAGGTATCACATCCTTACTGTAACCAACACTTGAAGTTTAATGACAAGGCACCTGGTGTGCCACATTATTGTTGTTATCACCACTGCATGCTAAAAATAGCTGAATAGGAAATATGACTGCTAACAATTGTACAACAAGAGTAGTCGATTTAATGAAGTCAGGTAGCAAAGAAATTATGGTATATTTTAGAAATAAACAAAAGTTATCCTTCACTAAAACAAGTAGAGTAACCAAAAGGATACAGCTCTGGATATTGATGTCTGTGGGATGATTTACTCCCACGGTTACTTCTTTTATTGGCTGTACGTATTCTGCATTTTTACATGGCCCTGTGTTTCTCTGACAGTTACAACAGTAACAGGACAGGGTGCAGACTTCTAGGAAGGAAAAATAGAGCCACGCATGATACACATATGATACTCTCTGCTGTTTCGAATTTTTGTCTTCCCTGTTGAGCCAAAATACCTTTCTTTTCTAAGATCTTCTTACACCTTGGAGATTTTGACAGTGCCACCAGAATTTCTGCTCTCTTTTCTGGTGATTTGGGAAGATTTCTTTTTATTCTTTGTACATGTCGACTCTTTTGGGATGGTGATGTAACGGCTGTACTGGTGGTGGTTACTTTCTTTTCTGATTTACTTGCTCTCAGTTTGACTCTAAGCCGCCATTTTTGTGCCCTCATCACATTTTCCTTTTTCTTTACTTCTTCCATTCTACGTTCCAGGATCTGCTGTTTCCTTGACTTTCCATATGCCTTCTCTTGCTGACATTTCTTGGTTGCTTCAGCACGCCTCTTACTCTGTATATTTTCTGCATTTTTCTTTGCACGATATCACCTTTTTGCATCTCTACTCTTAAGTTGTTCTTTCCTCAACAGTGGTATGTCTTTCTTCATTAGTAATCTTTGTGTAGCTCTGGCTTTCTTTTTCCGCTCACTATCTTTCTTCTTGTATTCTTCATAAAAGATTTTTTTCTATAATTTCTGTTTTTAAGAGTGTTTTTAGAAATATATTCTGTGGTTAGGGGTCTCATTGTTCAAAAATGTATTCTCGCATATATCTGAAATGAAAGTGGTAACACTGGACATAAAACACAACCTAGGTAGAAGCTAACACTCACTATGAGGCCAATTAGTGCTTATTTTCGCTGCTGAAAATCAGTAGTATTTCTGTAGTTTTTTTCAAATATTGTAAAACCATCAACATTTTGGATATTCAATGACACCATAACAACATACATGTACAACTCAAATTCATCATTTACACTTAAATACAAATTACAACCAAATAGTCTAGTACTCTCCCTTCAGTAATCGTAAATATTACATTCATATTGTCACCTCTCTGTCAATTCTTTGTGACCTGAATATACTGTGGGAAACCAGCTGACTCAACGTTTGAAAAACTCATGTACAATGTACAATTCTGCATGTCATGTTATCAATTTGCAGTAAGAAACTACAACTGTTATTGTAGGTTTTGCTCATAGTCCCCAGAAAAAATATTTCATTTTCTATCAAAATAAATGAAATACTGACCAGTCTGCACAAAAAGCTGTCTACTGTCCTGCTGTGATTTTCAAATAAGCATTGACAGTTACTTCAGCTGACTAATCAATAAACTACCATAGCAACCATACAGAATACTGTTACATTGTAAGTAATTTGTATACACTACCCCGAAGAACAAGTTTGTTGAGTATCAAGGTAGATGATCAGTAATCACTGTAGTGAATGAGACATAAATTACTACAAAGTCATGACATGAGTTTCATTAACAACTTTATTATGTGTGTGACAACATGGTATTGAAAACATGGCACACATATATATGATAAACCATGCACTTCTAATTGATCATTTTACTCTACAACTTGTCACAGTGAAAATGTTTTTCTTTCAAAGATCATGAAAAATATAACATCTATTCAATACCAATAGAATCATGTGTGATTTGGGGGGTTTACTTTCAACATTTATTGATGTACTGATACATGCATATTTTATCATCATGACAGCAGCAAACTGTCCTGTCCATACCCCATTACAATACTAGAGAATTTATAGATGAAATACTTGAATGCACATATATATTTGATTTACATGCCTAAAATTTGAATTACAGGGTAAATGCTGATACAAAAAAATTACACATATTTATATGTATTATACTGATGTACTGTTAAGGAAACATATTTACATGTGATCAATATTATGACGAACAATTTAGTTATTTAGCAATCATAATTGGCACACTCATGATTTGTTTATGCTTTGATATTACTGTTTACATTGTCTATGAAATTGTTAACTTAATTAAATATATCAGGTAATTTTTTATTCCTAAAAATAGTATTTCCAAAATGTGGGGTACGGGCAGGACATGGGGTATGGACAGGACAAATACCCTTTGTAGTGAAATTCCAGGAATACTACTTGATGATAATTACATGGTTAGTATATAAAGGTGGATGGTGCTTTATGTAATGCTGATACATACAAACAGAAAATAAAATACACTCTTATTATGGGTTTTAGATATAGGGGTACGGACAGGACATTTTTTCCGATGTAACCCATACCTTAAGATTTACATCAATAGTGTGAAATTAGGTAGTCACTCTGTTATTTGTTTTGTTTCAATAAAGAAGTAATCTTAATATCTATCTTTAATAATCCATTTCCTAACATTTTAAAGGGCACTGTTTGATCTAATGATGGGTTTTTCTCAGGCATATGAAAAATACAGATTTTTGTAACAAAGGGGTGTGTTACACTAAATGTGAACAATATGGGCATATACCCTTGAAAATTGTCTGCAAAAGATTTACATCATACATATATATCATCTGTTGATAGTATACAAAGTTATTATAGTTGTTTATTTCTTTTGATTCAGTGCCAAATATTTACTAAATTCTACTGCAAAGTCGTAACGCTCAAAACTGACCCATTTTTGTACGTAAAATTAGTTGGAGTTTGAACAATTCTTGGTGGATTCACTTGAAATTTTCAGTTCTAGTTCTCAAAGCTTTCTTCAAAATAAACTTGGCAGATAGTTTCTCTTTGGCACAGTGTTTTGCAACTTTGCTTGTAACATTGAAGATTTTGAAAATGTACCCTGATTGTGACTGAGGCGAGTATATATTAACTCTAGGGTAGATTTATATACACATGTAATTTGATTCGCGGATCCAATCATAGTACTTCGAGTAATCATGTGATGACGACTAACCAATGAGTATCATTTCAATTATCTAGGGAGGTGTTAGAAATTCTTACTCGTTTTATAAAATACTCGTGTTTTCATGTGAAATGTTAGATTTGGATTTTACAAAAGTAAATTCATATGGAATAATAAATCAAGTCTCCTTCCAGTGAAAAGCTGGTGTGCTAGAATCTTTGCTGTATGCTGTGAGATTTGTCGCCCCTCCCTGTGTAACTGACTGTTCGTTAACACTTGATAGTGTAGGGTCCAGAGTAAAACAACTAACTACTTCAAACTTTATCACACATAGGATCTAACATGTGGACATAGAGTACGCAAGCAATTATATAACATCTGTCTAATATGAAAGTAAGTTGATGATATGCATACAAAAGTGATTCATAAATAACAATAATGAAAATGACAAATACAAATGTATGTTTCTGAATACCAATGTATTTGTTTATGATAATAAGATTACATATAGCATGAAATAATAGTTTTAATAATACGAATATATAAATTGACCAATGAAAACATGAATTTTACCAATACAAATGTAATCTTGTGGAAAATGGAAGTGAAAACGAATTTGAAGTGATAATTAATTTGCAAATGAAAATGAAAGTGAAAATAAATTTGAAATAACAATCGATTTGCAAATGGAAATGGAAGTGAAAACGAATTTGAAATGAAAATCAATTTACAACTGAAAATGGAAGTGAAAACAAATTTGAAATGAAAATCGATTTGTGAAACTTGTTTTTCTTTTTTTTGTCGTTTTTCTCCTATTTTTCTTCCTTTTTTCGATTTTTGAAATCAAAATTGGTGATATCATAAGCCTCATCCGTACCTGTGCATATAAATGAGTTTTATCGAATATTGCAACATATGGCTCCGTTAATTATGCAAATACTTATGCCTTGTTCATCCCCAACGGACGTGCATTGTGTGCGTATCAACCCGTATCTCTGAAATGCATGAACTGATTTCAACCAAATCTGACACAGAATGTCAGATCCTATTGTCTGCTTGTGCACGGCAATTTGATTGTTAACCTTCACGATAATGGCCGAATGGAGGCCATATTTGTCATAAAAACTCAGATTTTGCCAACTACATCTGGAGCTTTATAGGTCTTGTATTGACTTAAGTTGTCAACAATAGTTTGGATAAAGGGTGATATTATTCACGAAGTTTCTAATTCTGTATCACAAACAGTGGTTTTGTAGTTGTGTGCAGCGAATCAGCCAATGGGGTTTTAAAATATCTGTAATAGAACTTTTGTTTCTTTGTGTGTATGTCCTAATACATCATTTGCTACTTTGCATATATTAACCAAAATACTTTCCTTCTTATTTTTTTACATTAGAAATCACTGACTGAAATATGGAGTAATACTGGTATGTTATGCAATATAAATTTGATAATGATAAACGTAGTCATCCATATATCATTCCAAATTTACCAATGATCTTGTCATGAATTGTTTGTCACCAGACGTCTTTCTAGATATCCTCCTCAAACACCAGTGCAACCGGCAGTTCATGTTGCAAATAGTGTTTGTGTTATTAAGAAAGGTTAGGTTGTTGGTTCTATGATCGGTAATAGTAAATGCACAGATTGCTCTGCATGTCACTCTCTATCTCTGTCTCAGAAGTCTTTCTATTAAATGGAGAGAAAAAAAAACCTATCACTATTAAGAATTGTACATATTTTCTGCTGTTTAAGACCATCGTACCACTGCCAGCGGCTGGTAGAACTCTCATTGGTCTTTCATGATTAATGACATCAAATAATCAACAGGCACAATACATTTATTATCGTAATATATCGAAATCATCCCAGAAGAATATGTATGAACAATTGTATTTCTGAATCATTTAAAACTAAAACATACAACCAACATTATTTAACAATTTTGGACTAACGTTGTGTTTTTGTTTATCTTTGGACAGCGTGCCCGGGATATTTATGTAGAAATAACAAATGTATTGTTTCGTATAACCTTTGTGATAATAACGATCACTGTGGTGATGGAAGTGATGAAGACATTTGCGAAGGTACAATATTTAGATTTATTAATTTATTGATGTACCTGTCATGTGTCGTCTCTAATAATCGTTACAATGTAAAAGTTAAAGGTTATTGAGTATATATATCACTAAATATCATGTTTTGAACTCCTTGTGTGATATTCCTGTGATGTCACCACCAGAAGGTTTCCCATGGATCCTTGCAAAAAAACCACCTCTAAATGACTGAACACAAAAATATATCAAGTGCAGTCGTTTTTGTTTTTGTTTTTTTGTTTTTTTAAAAAGATTTCAAGGTTGAATAGCTTACCAGGGTACTATTTTATCACCCAAAATCGTAGTAGTTGGTAGAAGTAATTACGTAATGTACACTAAAACCACAAATAAATGTCTACCCGGACTTTTACGTTGAGAACCAACAGCGTGACAATTTACCATTTTTTGTTTGCTTCTAGATTGCACACATAAAGATCTATTCAAATGTAACGACGGAGAGTGTGTTAAGGGTAGCTTTCGATGTGATTGCTATAAATTCTGCAACGATGGAAGTGATGAACTGAATTGCACTTGTAAGTTTTGATTTTCCAAAGATAAAAAGATATTTATATTCAAGACATATTAACTCACTGAATATAGCGGATTTCCGGGTTCGGTATGTTGTTCTGTGACAAAGTGCCCTCAGTCAACGGACGGCATTGAATTCGATTGAAGTGTGGTGTTGTTTCTTCATTATTCAACTCCTATTAAAACAGGGATAAGAAGCACATCTTTTCATTCTGTAATATAGGTCTATAAACATTTTTAGCTTCATTATAAAAATAACATCAGTTTTCCAACATTGTTTGCTAAGTTCATGTGTCTAAAATTGTCTTTAAAAGTGAATAATTAGACAATGGAAATTTCACATACCATCATTTACCTAGGCATTTTTCATTGGTCACTCTAGAAGCAAAATGAAATGTTTTAGAATTGAAATAATAATAAGATGATCCCTTCCTGGACTTTACTATGTTCTCCTTGCACGAACTTTTAAGTGTACTATTTTTATCACAGTGAATATTATCATATTTTATAATTCTTTTGAATAAATCAAACCAAATCTAATGGTGAATATCAAAAGAAGGCTGTCATATTGAACAAAATGGCAATTGAATTTAAAATGTGACAGCTATCCTTTTCTATGCTGTTTAGTAGTTATGTGAATTGTGAAATATCCCTATTCCTTCCTACCCTGCAAACACTTTTTAATAAAATTTATAATCAAGTAATCTTGACTTCTGTAAATGAAATTAAATGCTATATGTGATCACATTTGCGAAAACCCATATCATACTTTTCAAGTCATTTAGCAGTTTGTTGTCAGCATATAAAACATAAGCTTTGTTGTTAAAGTCATTTGTAGAAAATTTAAAAATCAATTCAATCAATTACTAGCCCTCATCATAATTCTGTTCTGTATTAATTTCAAACAATGTATTTTTGTTTTCATTTCCTGGTGGAATAAATTTTAATTCAATTCAATCAAACAAAATGAAACTTATTACATGTGACCTTATTACGCTGTGATCAAAATTCTCTGCAATGGGTGGGGTGTAGAGGGAGAAGTATTTCACGTTTTTATTTAGGATAACAAGGCAAATATGAAGATTATTTGAAGTTAAAAGGAACACATCAATTACACAAATGCTTCTGGATTGTGTCTGCTAACTTGAGTTTCTTTTTTTTTGGAACAGCATGCCCAGGTTTTCTATGTGACAATGGAGATTGTGTGTATTATTTTCATGCTTGCAATAATTACGTAGACTGTGGTGATGGAAGTGATGAAAGCTATTGCCAAGGTATGATGAAATACCTGTTTTTGTTCACCTATGAACCGCTCATGTCTCCTCTCTGAAAAAGAACAAAGATTTCTCTGTATACATAGCACAACATAAAGACTATCCCCACTCGTTTTAAATTTGCACAGGCTGAGTATGGAGTTTTATAATCTTTTTACTCAGGTGAACATATTTACTCAATTAAACTATTTTAGTCAAATGTTAGTGTCAATGAATGTCTTCTATGACATTGCAGTTGTCTTCTGGCATTGTTAAAACATTTGATTGCATAAAGTAGAGATTTCAAAAAATGCACTCACCACTTCATAAATGTTTTATTTTAATCTACTTTATAATTTACAATCTTTAGACTTTTTTCTTTTCTTTCTTGTTTTGCATATGTTCTGGATAGCACATAACTGTGAAATAAACTTCTTCTATTAAATTATGTAGTATGAATTTCCTCGACATTTTTATAGCATGATAAATTCCATCATACAATGATTTGTAAGTTATGCTGTAATACACGGTTTAAATTAGAGTTCTTCCAATAGTTATTGATGGTCAAGTACTCTTCAAGTAAGTAGAATACTATGAGTACCTTTGAAATATCCAGATAGCTATAATTATGCCCCAAAAGCGACCCTTAATATGATATTACAATTACCTTGAAGGTGTAAACATCACGTCACATATGCTACTCTCATTTCCGCCAAAATCGGCGCAAAGGTAGTTATCTAGTAAACAGACCAATTTATATGACAAAACAAAATCAATGCAATATTTGAAATTGTTGCTTTTCCTTGAGATGTAATAGCTTAAAATTCCGTGTTTTGTGTTTGTTCCTAGTTTGCACAGATGAACGTCTGTTTGAATGTGGCGATGGAGACAGTTGCATTTCTTCCTTTTACCGATGTGATACCTATCTAGATTGCCATAATGAACGTGATGAACTGGACTGTAGTTGTGAGTTTTAGACTATCTTAACTATCGATTTACAAGTAGCTTGTCTACTGTGACTGGATCCGTGACTTTGCTAGCTCTCATCTACTATACACTTGGAATAGTATCAACATAAACTCGTTAATGTAGCCACACCCCCATGGCTGTTTTTAGAATAGCTGTTGTACATATTTACATAATATTTGCATATATGTAGATTACATCAATTTTATACTCTTGTGTACATGTAAGTAAAGAGTGTTAACTGTTAGTCTGCAAATTGTGAGTGTGTCCTACTCACGTAATTGATCTAGCAACCATGGCTACACCCTTAGCAACAGTCAAATGATAGGATTTTACCTTCCATAAGGAAGGTTATATATTAGGGGTGAAAAGTGTGTGTGTGTGTGTGTTCGTGTCTGTGTCTGTCTGTTTGTCTGTGTTCTCTTTTGATCTTCGCACTCAGCTGACAGATCAACTAACTCAACTCAAATCACTCTCACATTTTTACACCAACTCAACTTCTGTACTAGGATCACTACTTGAACTTTAGGGAATTCGCTTAGACTACACACAGTTTATGTTCAAGCCGAAAGGCATATCATTCATTGTCTTCCCTCGAAGTGAAGTGCCTGCCTGTTAGTTCCAAGTGTCTATCTTTATTGTCATCAAAGTCCAAATTTACATAACGCATGTGTATTTAATGCAAATCATATTAAAGTCTTCAAGAGGTGTTCCCATGCCCTAAAGACTATTCTCAAAACATTGATAAATGATCACTATGAATCCTAGCTATTTATGAAATGCAGACTGTCGTCTCACATACTCGAGTATGCTTGGAATCTTGTGGTCTGAATCCGATATCCTTGAGAGAGTCTGTTGACCTTTCAGTCAAAGTGGGACATGCGATGTTGTTAAAATATTGAATTTACTAAAATTATGAATATGTCATATGTGACACTGTCACCTCCTCCTGAAGTCAGTCTCCCGCTGACTGACATTAAAATCTAAGTTAAAATGGAAGCGATACTATTGAACTAGAATGAATTCTAGTTGAATCTACCTACCCCACCTATTTTAAAGTTGAATGTAATCAGAACCACACACAGTTTTTTTTTACGCCTAACCATAATTACTTTTCAATAAAAGGAAATGTTTTCTTTTTATAAAGAATAAAGGTAACATTTATATCAATCTGATTAAAATCTGATGTTAGACAGGAAAAAACATCACGTAAAAGACGCAATAACGATGGAATAAAGGTAAATACAGGAAAACCAGCCTATCAAACATCAGATTTTAATCAGATTGCATTTATATACACTTCCTGACTCATCCTTTTAATTTTGATTTCGTCTATTTTTTTAACAGTTTGTCCTGGATTTTTGTGTGACAATGGAAAATGTATTCGTAGTGGACAGGTTTGTGACAGTACTGATGACTGTGGTGATATGAGTGACGAAAATTCTTGTCAAGGTAACATATATATTTGTTTTTATTACAGATAGACCTGTTATGTATCCTCTCTTTGTATTATAAATAATCAAATGTTTACTGTTGTGTTTAACCCTCGAACATCATAATTACAACATCTAGACTTAACTATCCCATGGAAACTATAAAATCTGCTTAATATTAAAGTGGCCATATGGATGAGAATTTGGTATTTTTTTAGATTTTTATTTGATAAAACAGCTTCACTATATTTTTTCTACTTGAACAAATAATGTGAAATAACATATATCAAGTCTATGTTTGCAAGTCAATAAACTGCAAAAGATTAAACAATGTGTATATTGTTTGTTATTGTACGTACAATAACGCACCTTTTGCATCTTTTTGCAATGTATTGAGTTATGAACATGGACTTGGTATATGTTATTTCACGTTATTTTTTCAAGTAGAAAAACAAAGTGAATCTATTTTATCAAATAAAAATCCAAAAGAAATACCAAATTCTCATCCATATGACCGCTTTAATTTACTATTACTAAATAATTTATTCACTCACAGATGTTAGTCCCCTGTTTGTGGTTTGTTTTTCATCATTCAATCTAGGAAAATACTAGTGCCTATGGGTCCTCGGCTCTTCAAATATATAGAAAGGTAATGATGATAACGTCATGCACTAGCACTAGATGATGGATATCGTACATAATACAGAATGATCAATAAAAACGAGGATCAAAATTAAAAGTTAATACTCCCAATGCAGCTGAAATTCCCTCGTAGTTGACCAACTCGCTGTGCAGGCATTGTGCGTCCCTGAACAGTCGGCAGTTATGCCACGATTTTGACAGTTTGGCAACGGTGTGTGGAATTAAAATTCTGATGGTCGGAAAGTGGTGCCCAAATATTTTGCTCATGATTTGAACCAAATTAAACCCCAGGAGCGGTCGCTTACTGAGTAAATTAAACAATTTCTCACGGCTTCTCTGCAATCACTTCTAGACCATATCTTCACAGATGAGTTAGATGAAAGCCATGCGAATGCATTTGTATAAGTGTAAGTCTCTGTCTGTCTGTCTGTCTGTCTGTCTGTCTGTCTGTCTGTCTCATTCTCCCCCTCGTCTCCGTCTCTATGTCCCTGCAATTTCATTCTAAATAGTATATCGTCAATTCAATGAACTTTAGTTCGCATTGAAAGAACGACCTACTCAAGACAATAGATAGCCAGGTGCAAGCGATACATATCAACAAGCTAGTGTGCGTCATTGATGTTAGCGAGCGGCATGCATGCCATGCATATGTGAGACAGCACCCACTGATGATTAACAACAGGGATGACATTACAAGCAGTAACATCCGTGAATGGAAGCGTTGACTTTTCACGGGGGTGTCATTTTGATAGGAAGGTGATTTTAAAGGAAGGCCTCTGATGTATGCTTGTAGATTTCAGACGCAGATGCCAGGAAGTAAATAATTATAGTAGTCAGCCACAGTACAGTCGTATGTGCTTTATATAGTTCAACACACATGGGATGGGATGTAAGTGTGTAGTGTGAAGGTAAATAGGATTGCTAACTTTTATTTCAAACTTTGCATCTATCTACTAGTTATGCCATTCACACCATATAATTTAAGTTTCTCGATCAATCAATCGCCTATGGCCAATTTTATCGAACACTGTCGAAATGTCCAACAACACCTAAACATCAGTCTCAATACCAGATTCCATATTGTTTGCTATATCATGGACTAATTCGATCGATTGGAGTTCGCATGAGCATTTTTCTCTGACACCATGTTGTTATCCTTTCCGGCATGTTTCATCATACTGCTCCATACAATATGTTCCATTAGCTTAGAAACAGCACATGTGAGGCTTATGTGTCTGTGATTAGCACAAATACATTTTTGGTCATTTTTGTTGACATATACTTTGTTGGCATGTCTCCAGTCCATGGAAACATGACTCTCAAAGAGAGACATTAAATATGTGAGTGAACCAACCTGCAATAACATCCGCAAGTTCTTTGAGCACACTTTAACTTAAGTTATCTAGTCCGCTAACCTTATATGGGTTAAGATTCTGAAGTAATTTAAGCATATCATGTGTCGATATTGTAATTGGTAGTATAGATTGGAACTTAGGTCCTTCGTATCTGGTATTGAAATCATTATTAATATTGGTTTGTGAGAGCATCCGCCTTCTCCTTAGGGTAGGTGATTAATTTCCCAACTACTTTGAGTGGCGAAACACCACTATGATCTGACATGTTATGTTTGATGAACTTCGAAAACCTTTTCATAGTATTAAATATTTTTTGTTTGTCATCATCTGGTGATATCATGTCTTCAACGTGATTCCAATAAGCCCTTCGAAGATCCCTCTGGACTTCATATTTGAAATTTCGCTTCATAGGTAATTTTACCAGTCTTTTTTGGAATGCTCTGTCCCTTCATCGTATTGTTCTTTTTAATTCCGAGGTGATTTATATGTGGGATAAATAGTGACATACCATTTTCCAACTTATCTTTGAATACGGTCCACATTTCTTCAGTCGAGGCAGTCGATTCCATACCTAATATGTATTTAGTTTATGTTGACAGATGTTGGCAGGATCCATCCTAGTCTGTTTTATTGTAGAGTGGAATTTTTCTCATGGGTTGTCTTTTTCGCGTCGGCGAAATGTCTAATTCTGTGTAAACAATGTTATGGTCACAAATATCTGGAAGTATTTGAGTTCTGTTGATTTGATTTGGTCTATTGGTAATGAAAAGATCAAGTGTATTGCCTAGTCTAGTTGACTCATTACTATTTGACATTGGCCATTGGCCATTATCACTGTGTGGAGGTTTGTTTATGGGGATTTTGGTGTGAGGATCGTGTTTTTCCAATACCATCCTAACAGATTAAAGTCTCCTCCTAAAAGGACGGCATTGTGCGGTTTACCCGTAATTCTGTTTGGAGATGTGTTGACAGCCTCGATAGTTACATTATCAATCAGCCTTTGCCTGGTAGCAAGCTCCGATATACACGTTTTTATTGTTTTTATAATAATTTTGACTACTATCATTTCAATTCCTTCCTCTTCGAACATTTACTCGTGTGTACGGGTAAGTTCACTGTTTATCGCGATGATAAGACCCCACCAACGGTTGTAGATCTATCACGCCTACATACTGTGTAATGATCTGGGTTGAGGTATTCTGAGTTGCAATACCAATTTTAAACCAGATAGCACTGTTCACACATAAGGCCTTTGTGATCCCCAGGAGCCTTACAAGAACTACATATATGCATCAGACATGGACAAATCAGAGTTGTTGAAACAAACGCATTTTGAGGCCTTAGATTTGGTTTGACGTCAATTCAAATTCTTAAGTAGTACCATAGCAATTTAAAGTAGACTTGATTTATATGACCATATCTGTTTTTCACTGGAAAGCACCATTCTCATACTCGATAGACTTGCAATGGCAACAAGTTTAGACTGAATGAATGTGTCCGTCTTTACTGATGAGGATTGCATACACGGCACTATGATTCTGCAGTGGTGCACAAAGGAACACTCTCATTATCAACCAAAATGTGATGTACATATATCAGCAAACAGGTAGCGATGTGACAGTGGTTACTGCAGGGCGAAAATTCTGTTTGACTTTGTGAAGCAGATTTACGGCATTCGGGATGCGCAGAGCTTTTCCTGGAGGAATGAGTGTCAATTCAGATTTTTCATCCCAAACATTAGAGGAATTTCATGGCTAGAAAATTACATTTGTTGACAAGCTGCTTGTTCAGAGTGATGCACATGCCAGGTACACACGTCAATGGCTTCTTTAAAATTCAGTAAACATTACACGAGCATCAAAAATAATACTTGTGTATACTTCTTTTCCTCAAAATTGCTCATAAGCACGATTTAAAAGAAATTGGGAATATGTAAACAATACAATGTGTGTGATAGGCAGGAATTGGATTTTGATTAATTAACCTTGAGGTCATGGTCAATGTCAATGGTCAAGGACGCCAAAGATAGATTGTGTATGATAATAATGGAGTAGACAATTGAATGGAGTGTCTGTGTATGACAGTTTTTGAGTTGTGCCATAGATATTGATTTTTAAATACAAATATTGCCGCCATTCAGTAAATTTTCATATATCAAAAGACAAATTGTCGTGCATATGTCCCACATGACATGTCACCTTTCCGTCATGTTTGAAAAAAATTGGATATCGCAGGTCTGAGAAACTTATTTCAGATTGGCGAATGCACGCACACACGCACGCAAGGGCCAACGGATGGAGCCCACTTTGATAGAACCGGGGGGGGGGGGGGCTAAAAAGAAAACAAATGCAAAGCTAAAAGGGGATTACCTTTTACTTAATACATAAGACCTTATTAAGCATTCTTTATTTTCTGTTTCCATCTTAGATTGCACACTTGAATCTCTATTCAAATGTGACAACGGTGAATGCATATCTAGAGTTGGTTCCGTGTGTAATACAATACATATCCCAACCTGCTCTGATGGAAGTGAGGATATGAATTGCAGTTGTAAGTTTTTTACCGAGCACAAGGAAAGATTATGTTTTGGCAATTAGGCAAAATCTTAAGAGTACGACCTTTGAATTCCATACATTGACATGCAAAACAAATTTGTTGGTGTCGCTTTGATTTTAATTTATATATGTGGTTTTCTGAAATGTATACGTAATGTAGTAAGGATGCAAACTAAAAACTTCATATAATTTTGTACACCAGAGTGTAAATAAACAAATACCAACAACTGTAAGACCATGAATATGTAAATAAAGACGGTTTTCGCCGTTGTACTTATCTGTAAACGGATGAAATATATTAGTACAAAACACGGCCGTAAAAATATATAATATATTGGCTAATTCTGACTGGTACCTAGGGATTCAGATAACCTGAGCTGTTCATTTTCACTTCATTCAGCAGACGATGTGACATGTTAATGACTCCCCAAGTTGACTCTAACAGCTCATTGAATATACAGCGTTGGAGACTGTTTTGTCTTAGCTGAAACATGTTTGTAAAATTAAGAATGAATAAATCGCAAATCACTGTTTTTAGACTGTCTAAATTAATTTTTGCTTTCGGTTGAACACTGGACAGCGTGTGGTAATGGAAATTTTGCAGAAAGCCATTTATGTGCATCTGGACGCTGTGTTTCAAAGTACGGTTTCTGCATTGATGGAGAAGATAAGTGTGGCGATGGAACTAGTTATTGCGAAGGTGTGCAATATTTGTTTTCATTTGCTGATGTATCTGTCATTTATCATATAGCTAATACGATTCGAATGTTTATAAGTGTACATACAAAATAATTCCACCTAAACTCAATATAGTGGTCGTGAACAATTCATTCTGCCACATCCGTTTTTCTATTTACACGTACCAGTATAAGACATCCTACTAAAATACAGACCAATTTAGGAGAGAAAACAGCTAATAAAGAAGTACATTTTCTTCTAGTTTACGAAATATGCATTAAATATTTTAATTGTAGGTTTCTTTTCCCATAGATTGCACACACGAATCTGTTTTCAAATGTGAAGATGGGAGCGATTGCATTAGTTACAGCCTTCGGTGTAATTCTGCAAATAATTGCGGTGATCATAGCGATGAAATGAATTGTAGCAGTCGTAAGTTTTAGGCTTTATTTTCTACTTAGATAACGATAGATAAAATATATATTTAATTCCCCTTAGAAGTAACTCACTGTAACATTGAACACTGAAATTACCCTTCCTGTTTAAGTGGTCAATGTGAATTGTTGTCTGTCGTAGCGTGGATTCTCCAAAAATATGGAATTTTACAATTTCAATCCGAAATCCGGAATCTTAATAGGGAGCATTATCTCTATACTCACACAACTATATCATGTCATTTTTTGCTAAAATACAAAGCTTGTCATCTTCAGTAAGACGAAAATAGCTTGTGACCACACTGGATAAATACAAACAATTATTAGGTCGCATCATACTTTGTACAAAGTTTTAGACATTGTTATACTTCAATAGCACAAATATTTTGAGTTAGTGAGTACATGTGTTATTTAGTATGTCAGGTACTCTTTCTATCTTCTTTAGTGTAAACTGTGGTATTGAGACTTTGGGAATTTTAGATAATAAACGCCACATGGCTTATAATGACCAATTATTTTTATTTTTACTTTCTATCTTAAAGCTGATATAATTCCAACTACAGAAGAATCCACTGAGATAATTCCAACTACAGAAGAACCCGCTGAGATTATCCAATGTGATATGAATCAAATGTCTGTAGTTATTACAAAGAATCAGTTGATGGATAAGTTAGATCTCACAGATGTAGATCCAGCTGACTTCCATTTGGAAGACGAAAGTTGCATTGGTAGTATGTCAGGTGACATGCTTGTGTTTGGGACAATGCTTTACAACTGTGGCACTACATCATTGGTAATATTTTAAAGTTGATATTGTAATTTTAATAATTCTAATTGTGTCAGTGTATCTAATCAGGAAATATAACACTGTATTTCACACATCGAATAATAGTCAGAGCTGTAAAGCAAACCGATTGTTTACTTAAAATTCCAGAAATATTGTTATCCGATGTATTAGGAGTTGAGAACAATTTAGTGATATGTATGACATTATTGAGATATGGTCTCTGTTCTCTTCAATAGGTATTAACGACCAGTAACAACATCAGTTACACGAACATGGTTTACTCTGAGAGAGGCACAGAAGTAATTGAAATGACTTGTGTTTATCCACTGCAGTATGATCTTGAAGCCATTCACATCATCACCAATCCTTGGTAAGTAACATTGAATCCATTCATGCCACCCCAATCCATGGCGAGTGCAATTGAAGCCACTTTTTTCTAGTAATACATGTAGATTACTATTTAGTATGCAGCCTGACTAGGTTTCTTTCTGCCAAGAACATGTTATGAGCTCAATATACGTTTGTGGTTTTGATGATGATGTTGTTGCTGCTGCTGTTGTTGTTGTTGTTGTTGTTGTTGTTTTTGTTGCTGTTGTTGTTGTTGTTGTTGTTGATGATTTTAAATTAGGCACCTTTAATTAAATACTGTATTTGCTGTACATTAGCAGATGTTTGTTGTATTGTTTGATTTGGTTTGTTTGATTGTTTGTTTGTTTGTTTGTTTGTTTGTTAGTACAACTGAACTGATAAGGTTCAGTAGTGTTATATGCATTGCAAAGTGTCTGTCTGTCTCTGTGTGTGTATGTGTGTGCGTGTGTGTGTGTGTGTGCTAACAACTTAAAGTCAAAAACCGATGGACCGATTGCCATGATATTTGGTGGGTGTATTACCTTAAGTGTCTATTTGGGAAATTGTTCATATCAAAATGATCTTACCATCGTTGTGTGATTTTTGGTTAAAAAACATAAACTCAAAGACTAATCAGTCTGAAATTTGGTGGGAACAATCTTAAGGGTGTTTAAATTAAGAATTGTTGACGATATGATGATCCCATCAGTGATATGCACATTAGGGTTAAAATGTGTCTCTTTGGTCAAAAACCTTTAATTCTGAAACTACTGAGAAGATTGAGCTGAAATTTAATGGGAAAGCATCTGGAGTTGTATAGATGAAGAAATATTAAGCATATTATGATCTCATCAGTGATATGCAAATTAGGTGTAACAATGTGAATTTTGGTCAAAAACTTGTATCTCAAAAAGTACTTGGTCAATGAGACTGAAACTTGGTAAGATGTTTCTAGAAGTGTTATTCTGCAGATTTCCTTCAAAATGTGTTGACACAATTGGCCCAAGCAACCATGACCACACCCTTAGCAACAACCAAATGGCAGTATATTTTGATTAAATAACAACATCATCTGATAGGCAAGTGAGTAAACATTCAAAAATGTGTGCAAATATCCCTAGCAACCATGACCACGCCCATAGCAACAGTCAACGGTTGTGTATTTCACTAACAGGGATTCGTAGACAAGTGAACTAACATTGAAAAAGTGTATGCAGATAAACATAGCAGCAAGACCACGCCCATCGCAACAGCCAAATGATCACAGATATTGCAAAGATAACAACAGGGATTAATAGACAATTGACTAAATATTCAAGAAATGTATGCAAATATACCTAGCAACAAGACCACGCCCATGGCAACAGCCATATGATCACGTATATTGCAAAGATAACAACAAGGTTGGATAGGCAACTGGGTAATCATTCAGCAAATAAGACCTATACCTAGCATGGATCAGCATGTGGGTAAACATTTTTTAAAAACTGTACAGTTGTGCTACAATGCCAGTTGCGCTAATTAGACTACTAAATTGCGTTATTATGTGACGTGTTACAGATTTTTATATTTGTTTATAGTAATATCTGTTGTTTTTATCCTCTTACAGTGATATCCTTATTCACTACATGGGATTTGGTACTTACAATACGTCAGCAACTCTCTACACCGATGAGACCTTTACTGCTACCCTTGACACAGCTACTGAATTCCCTGTTGAAATATGTGATGGAACCTTGATATATTTTGGTATCACTGTTGACAACGACGACGACCTTTTGGAAATGCTTGTGCAAAACTGCTTCATCTCAATGAGTAACGATCCTGAGAATCCTTTACCTAAATATGATTACATCACTGATGGGTATGTATACTTCTTCAGTTACATTACGTTTTGGGAGTAGACTACATTTGAATAGAGAGAGAGAGAGAGAGAGAGAGAGAGAGAGAGAGAGAGAGAGAGAGAGAGAGAGAGAGAGAGAGAGAGAGAGAGAGAGAGAGAGAGAGAGAGAGAGAGAGAGAGAGAGAGAGAGAGAGAGAGAGAGAGAGAGAGAGAGTTTCATTCTTCTTTCGCCAAGTAAAGTGCTCAATCACCTTGGAGAGCATATCGCAGTGGCAGAGCGCAATAGTTTTGGTAGTACTGGAACTCTTTCTTGGTTGTAACTCGGAGTTTCACGCATTGCGCGATCATCAGACAACTGTATATATATATATATATATATATATATATATATATATATATATATATATATATATATATATATATATATATATATATATATAATTGATAGCATACAAAATGGTGATGATACAGATAGAAAGATAAATAATGGCAGAACACCATCTTCAAATATACATTCAAATTATATTAGCTTAAAGCAAAATCGAATGGTTAACCTGAAAGTCAATTATTTGCAATTGAATGATCCTATATTAGTTACTTGAATTACCTAACATGACTGCATTCGCCTCATAGAATAAACTACATATGTCACAACCATCTACACTAATCCATTAGGTATGGGTTCCCTTTGTGCAAGTTAAATTTACATCCACAATATTTACATATATTGAAATAACAAACAAGTCTTGTATTTATACGTTGATACAGTTACCTGCACTGGCTGCAACATGGACTTTTGTTAGCTCCGCTGTCAGCGAAAGCTGAAAGCGTAGCTTTAGGTATAGGTGGGTATTGAGGTATAGAGAGTAGAGTGAATCATAGGTGTCCGTCAAACTTTTATATTTTTACTATCTACTCCGGAAGTGACAGTCGGAATTCTTCGATATTTGGTGTGCATGTTCCCTGGGGGGAGGCTATTCAGATTTGTTCATGCCAAGTTGATCTGTGCCATTTTCAATTTTTTATGATTTTTTTTCATAAAATGTCATTTTCATCAACTCTTTGAAAACCTCTTATTAGATTGCTTTGATATCTGGCGTGTTGATGCGCAGGGGGTAGCTTACTCAGATTTGTTAATTTCAAGTCAGCACATCCTCATTTTTATTTTTTATGATTTTTTTTTGTAATTTGAAAAAAAAATGAATATGTTAATGAGCATAATGACCGACGCCATATTGGAAATTAGTCGACGAGACTTTAAGTAAACTGCCACTTTTCAAAAGACACTATTGACGTCAAACAAGCAATGTAATATGTGCTATAGTCATAATTCTACGCATTGGGCGCCCAAATGACAAGCGTTTGTTCGAAACAGGGTTGTAAACTTCAAAACCAATTCTGCACCCTTCTACATAATCAGCCAGTCCGCAACATCCTCATTTGCATACTCTATCCTGATTCGACCAGAAGCTGTAGGTGACCTCATTTGACCGAGCGATTTTCCACAGCAAGTATCTTGAGTATCAACACAGGACGTTCTTGGTACTCACTAAAATCACACTTCAGACCCACTATAAAAGTGTGATGTTTTCAGATAACACGTAACTTGTGGTTAATTCTATATTGTCGTGCAATTTGGAATGACAGTGAACCAGAATTCAGACAACTTGCGTAAGGAAGGGCATGCCAGTCATGCGGTTGAAGTTATGGCCGACAGTTCACATGTAAAGTTAAACGACATGAACGTGTCTTGCCTTTCCAAAATGCAAATATTTGGCAAGTAAAAATAATTAAAATAATTACAACTTTAATTTGGCTTCAGACTTTGCATTATGTTTTGCGTATCTTTCCCCGTTTTACATGTAAATCCGAAAAGGTTCTCTCTCATCATGTCATCAGTGTCAGTGATCATACCGCGCGGGGCTGCTTTGAGTACGAGCGAAGTGAGGCATGTTGAGGTATTTTGTTGAGAATTATAAATATTGCGAAATGTCAAGTACAAGGTGTAAATACAATGGAATGATGAAAAAAATGGCAGAGTCTGCTGACAGGCGCCGGTCACAAGAAACACTGTGAATTAAAATATCAGACGATGTATGTATTAATCGCCGACAATCCACCCGTATGCACGAGGGACTAACCCGGAAGCAAGTCGTTGTCAGCCATACGTTACAGTGGTAACATCGTCCGAGAAATCGCTGCGTTCAGAGTGTCATTATTCACAGAATTGTTGTTTTCGAGTGAAAACCCGTCTTGAATTGTATAACTCTAACAAATGAAGACATGTCAAGTTATATTTTGAAAGTTGTATCGCTAGTTTGAGACGATTTTCTCACGTACCATAGTACTATCGAGGCTTACTTGGAAGTAGGACCTTACTCCAGTTCATCGGGAAGTTTAGCCAGTCCGATAATTCTTTCTGGTTTAGTTTACAACACTTTTGATCACGTAGATTTTGTTGTTGTGATGAAAAGAAATAAAAAAAAAGATCATTTCAACCATTTCGTTGTGTTTTCTTTGTGAAAGGTAACCGAACATGAACGAGTGTTACCACTGTAACGTATGGCTGAGAATGACTCTCTTCCGGGTACTTGAGATTGTCGCCGTACGGAAACTAAGATGGCGATCAATACATTTCTTCCCTATATATATCTACCACAACTAGTACAAGTTGAATGTTGTTGACTTTGTAAATTTGTTAGAAAATTGAAAAATCAAATTGCCTCAAAATTATTTTAGATCCCTAGTTTATTTCATTCATCATTAAAATTTTCCAGGGTTACAGCTGTAAGACACTGGAATTATTTATAGCCAACCTCAAAATCCTCTTTTTTTCTTTTTCTTGTGTGCATTTCCCAGTCATTTTTTTCTGAGATTTTGTGCAATTTTTCATAACAGTAGATTTTTGTCATAAAATGGTGACTATGGTATAAAAGTACAATACATTACCAACTTCTATGTAAAATGTGTTTTATAGTGAGACATCATATGAAACCACTAACCACTTTATTGCATCGCTAAAACAAAACTGCATAGTGAAGAGCTGAAGACCTGAACCACTTCTACATGTCACCAAAATAAAAAATTAAATTAAAAAAAACAACAGCGGAGCTATTCTGACCGATAGGTCGCTTGTTCGTAAAGCAACCAAATCGTTATTCTCTAAAATTGTTGCGCCTTATAAAGAAAAAAAACATTGTAGCTAAGGCTGTTATTTATATGTAATTTTATCAGTAAGTATTGTAGTGACAGGTTCAATTTTTTTTGAAAACTTGGTTTCGAATATGTATCCATATTAGTTTGACTTGCCTCGATACCTATATATGGTAGTTCTCATTAAGTGTTCAATATTCATGGAGACACAAGCTCGGCCGTACACTTTCACAGCAATCGTCAAGTATTCTGTAATGGCGTGTCTCATAAGCAATTACATTTTGTGTGCAAGTTTCCTAAATTATTTGTTGAGAACAATTGAGAAGTAAATATATTAAGTAAAACGGTTTGTAAAAATAGTCCAGTTGCAACCAGAGTGCAGCTCTATTAAACATGAGAGCAATGTAATGTAGAATAGGAGAATGTCGCTTATAAAGGTACTGATAGTCTTATTCGATTGAAGATTGATCAGACTACAGACATTTATAACCTAATGAATAATCCACGTCTGTATTTATCTTTCAGTTGCCTTGTACCTGACTATGTGTTTGAATACGACGTTTCACCCACTAATGAATTGGAGAAACATTATGGTATTGACGTCTACGATCTTGCTAATGGGGATAACATAACGGTTGACCAAGATATTGATCTATATCTCCATTGCTCTGTTGTGTTGTGTAGGATAAATGATGTTGGAACACCATGTGATCTGGTATGTAGTCAGCTTACTGACAATCTCTCCAGCAACTCATTTACGAATTTGTGTGTTAGCGAATTATGACTATCGTTTTGCCTCAGCAATGGTATAACAACTTAACACGTGATCTACAACACAAGTCATACAATATGCATGGATGTATAATTAGCCGCTTGCCAATCAATTTAAATTTGTCTTAAGATCAGACGCATGGAGGTGATATTAAACATTTACTAATGTTTCTAAGGTATTCAACTTTCAACAAAAGTATTACAGCATTATACATTCATACATACATACATACATACATACATACATACATACTTACACACACACATACATACATACATACATACATACATACATACATACATACACACACACACACACACACACACACACACACACACATATATATATATATATATATATATATATATATATATATATATATATATTTATAACTCGGTGAGTATCAATCTGCTAAGACAGTGCTCTATACCGCAGTGGCAGAGCGTAATAGTAAAACTATATATATATATATATATATATATATATATATATATATATATATATATATATATATATATATATATATATATATATATATATATATATATAAACAATATAT
Organism: Glandiceps talaboti; assembly: GCF_964340395.1. Taxonomy (NCBI): domain Eukaryota; kingdom Metazoa; phylum Hemichordata; class Enteropneusta; family Spengelidae; genus Glandiceps; species Glandiceps talaboti. Next base: position 8,540,467 of record NC_135567.1, on the reverse strand, counting down.
GATATATGTATGTATGTATGTATGTATGTATGTATGTATGTATGTATGTATGTATGTATGTATGTATATATGTATCATACTTTCTTTGCAATGCAATGTAGACTTAAATAACAAATATTCGTGTTGAAATGTTTATATCAGTATTGCATCACTTAATATCCACAGGGTTGTACCAACAGTCCACAACGAAGAGAATCTCTACACAGTGTTGATGGATCTAGTCAAACTATTGTAACCCACGGGCCATTCACTTCTACTCTAGGAAAGGGGTAAGTTTTTATGTCAACTTTTACTTTCAACAATGATACTACCAAACCAGAGAGATTATAGAGTTTTAGTTTGGCAACACGATGTTGTTTACACCTCACACACCCTTTCTTTGTTGCGATTTACATAAACAAAATCAAGGCACTGATACCGCGCAGACACGCACATGAAACGTTACTTTTTATCACACTGTGAACACACAAAAAAGTTGTATTTTTTTATTTATTTTTATTTTTTATTCTATCATCATCCAACAGGCTTAGCCCAATAACAGGACGACCTTGATGAAATACAATAAATGATTGAACAAAACGTGTACCACACATCACAATAACAATTACACTATACCTTTACACAATGAGGGAAAATACAATTTTAATCTTCCTTTTTCATCCGACAGTGATGGTAGTATTGCTTTGTTTTCATATTGATATAATATGTATCATTTTATATGCTTGCATATGCCACCAAATTGAGACTCTGTAGTCACTCTGGTTTTGTAGAATGTAGATGTCTGTAATTCACAATCTACAGATATCATTCATGATACTTCAGTCTTTAGTGAATCACCGCTAGTCGTTGTTTTATCCATGTAAAAACTAACTTTTCAAAGATCCGAGTATAATACTATATAATTGTATTTGCATAAAGTCAAACTTAAATTGAAGTCATTGATGAAATGGTAATGACACTAAATATTTTTGCATTAAATGATGCTACAACTCTCCCTTCATGCATTTAAAACTTTGCCGCCAATATTATGTAAGTAAATGAAATCAAGAATTTCTCTGACCTTCATTTTAATTTCTTTACAGCTGCGACAAGTGAACAAACCAATCATCTTAACACTGGCAACATAAACAAGACACCGTTAAACGACACAATTCAAGGAAAATTTCCGCGATATACAATGTCACAATTCAACACATTGATAATACCCCATTTCACTGATACAGTTATACATTCATAATATCAACCATTTGCCAAAGTTAACAAAAATACTCTACAGATTTTGGGACGAAATCAAATGAACAGCGGATAATTTTTTTCTTTGTTTTCTCAATTATATATAACTCCGTTCTTAATAACAGCGAATCTTTTCGTTTAAACACGTTATTACTTTATCTTCCATCATGGCTTTTCAAATGTTATCATTTAGTTTTGAAATAAGTTGTACAACTTATAGAACATCTACAATGGATGTTTGTATAACAAATATGACATGTTCCACCTAATACATGGAGATGACAGACCATTGAAAATAGCAGCAGCAAAATGACTCAGATTATTTTGAAGAGAAAGATTCAATACACATAAATCAACTTATGTTTTACAGTCGAAATTAATATAAACAGGTTTAATGGTCATACCATTGTATTAAAGGACACATCCAGCGAGTATCATCAACAGAAATGAGTGATTATTATCCTTCCATCAACTATTCTAACTAATAAACCACTATGTGTTTGGGACAATCAGATAAATGCAATAAACACTGAGGATAAAATTCAACTAACCCAACATATGGATTATGTCAACTTCATTCATACACAAATGTGACACATTTTCAATGCCTCAGACTAGTTTTATGCAGTTGATATAATGCTAACAAATGCAGTGCGCTACTCTTTGAAGGAAAGTTATCATTGTAACGAGTGTTAATATATAAAGCGGCTTAATGTGGCTTTTAATACATCCTGTTTAACCATAAATACCAACTACATTTTATATTTAATTGTTTCAAATATTTAAAAAATATTGTATTGGTGATGGGTTTATTTCCATTGTTCTTCATTTTGGTGTTGGTATCAATAAAAGCATTCTAAATTCAACTATAGAACCCCGTGGTTGTATGTTTAGTTGATACGATTGTGCAATATGTTTATCATTACACAGTTTATTTTCAAAAATCTCTCTTGTCATAAAATTTCAATATTCTTGAAAACAAACGTCATACTTGTCAAACAAAAACACAACCTTTTGTGTTTACTGTAATTGCCCTTAACATACCATTGATTATAGGATGAAGCAATTTTCAATTGTTCTACACACTGGGAAATGTGCCTGTTCCGAGGTTTATTGAGTATGATAACAGAAGTTCTTCTAATAAGCACTGCTTTATTTTGTGCCTTAAAACTGCACCTTACGTGTTTATCAGTTCGGTGGTTACTATATATGTTTACCGCCTTTTATCCACGTCATCAACGCAGGCAAATTTCAAACCGATGTTCAATAGCTGACGATCAGCCTTACCTTAAGTAACCTTGCGTGTCTTTCTGACCACAGGCTATAGCCTCTATGGTCAGTCTCATCTTCATTCATGGTCGATTCTCTAATGTTCCTGGATATATTTGCTTTATATATATATATATATTGTTTTGTTCTTTCTAATGTTTATCTAGACGTTTTTTGAAAGAGTTGAGAGTGGGTACATTTATGGTTGCGGGTAAATTATTCCAGATACTTAAACATTTCTTTAACCTTTCCTCATATGATAGTTCTTTAAATCGTGGTTTTTGTTTAGTGGCTCTCCTTTGCACATTTTCAATAACTTCACTATATTTTTGTTTATAAGTGTTCCATACAGGACATGCGTAGTCAAAGTGATTTCTCACCATAGGTTTGTAGAGTGGTAAAAACGTCTCCGGGTCCAGATACATGTACGCTCGTCTAATTAGTGTGAAGGTGCTAGTTGCTTTGTTTACTTTTTCATTTATGTACTTGAATGTCAAAATCTAATTTCGGATCAAACAATACTCCAATGTCCTTTCCTCTATGTGTTGTTGAAAGATCTTTTTTTTTTGCTCCATCAATTTCCCATGTGTATGTAGAGCTTTCCTCTGTTGAGTATCCCATTCTCATGGATCCGGACTTACACTTGTCTGTGTGAAAACGAAGAAGCTATTTATTTGACCATTCCATTAACCTGTCGAGGTCCTGTTGTAGTAAATTTCTGTCCTGAGGATTATTAATAGTTCGTGATGTTTTAGTGTCACCAGCAAATAAAACCAGATGTCTGACAGCACAGAGTCTGGTAGATCATTGATATAGAGTACAAACAAAACAGGTCCAAGCACACTTCCTTGTGGAATTCCAGTTGTTACATGCATCCCGTACTGGTGGTTCACCGTGTATAACTACTTTATGTACTCTTCCACTAAGGAACGATCTTATCCATCCTAGTAAAGGATGCCATATACTATATAACGTTAATTTGCTAATGAGTCTTCTATAGGGCACTGTGTCAAATGTTTTGACGAAGTTTATATACATTGTTTCAATAAAGCCTCGTTGGATCCCAGGTCAGAACTTCAACCTGCTACTCAAAGTCTTTTCCTTGTTGGCGTAACCCCAAGCTGGCACTAGGGATCGTAAGTTACTAACGATTCAAAACTCTCTGTCTTACACATTTCATAAAGGTCAAAACTAATCACAAGGATTTCGGAACCTGATATTTACTTTCGAGATGTGTGACCATGAGGTCAATATATTTGTACCAATCAACAGGTTGATACAAATATATTGACCTTAAGGGGTCAAATGCCCTCTATTAGGATATGGGACCCTGAGGTCAATACATTTGTACCAACCAACCAATCAACAGGTTGATTGGTGCAAATGTATTGACCTCAGGATCACACATCCTAACTGAGGGCATTTGACCCCTTAAGGTCAATATTTTGGTACCCATTAAATAACAGGTAAATACCAGGATGTAAATAACAGGTATTAACCAGGACACCTAAGGTCAATATGTCGGTGAAAACCAATAGGTGGCTCTTTAAGGAGAACATCGAGTCGGATTGATTTTGTCCTAACTGCTTCTAGTTAATGTCCAAATATTTCATAACATCTACACTACATTTGACATCTTTTCTAAAAGGGAATAGTGGCTATACAAACAACGAAGGTGCTCCATCAGTCATTCCAATTACGCGATGTGCTGAAGTTTGAGGACCTTTCTGCAAAGAGTAACATTTTCAGTAATATTGACAATATAGCATTGGGGCAATTAGTCGGATTTATCGGGTTTAGAAGAATCACTCATAGTATCGTAAACATCTGGGGGGGGGGTATAAATACGTTGTTATTGCCGTGCGAAGTTGAGCATTTTGTTAAAAGAACGAGTACTTTATTGGTGAAGGTCATTGATATTTCTATATCGTACTTTACTAACACTAATACCATGCATAAATATGCACTGTGATATTGTTGCCTTTTGATCCACCTTCCCTCTATTGTCATTACTGTACAATACACTCTTTCCATCAACTTCCGTAGTTTTCCGTCACCCGTCATGTCACTGTACATGTGCGTTACTAGCCATCATTGCCATAAATACACTATTTCTACATACATCTGTGGTTTATAGGAGGCCAGTTCTGTACATAGAGACAAGTCAACTTGTGCGTCGCCATATTCAGGGTAAGGTTTGTTTTTTATACTAGTGTTACGTTCTAGGGGAGCTTAAGAAAAATAGTGGAATACAACAATGATTGGGGGGGGGGGCGCTATGAGTATATTGTATAATTTGAAATGAATAAAGAGTACAATGTATTAAAATGACGTCATGAATATTAAGTAATAGTAATAACTATTCCTCAGCTCTATAACGTATAGCATATAATTATGGATAAAGCAAATTAGAGTTTGACAATGACATTCTTTGAAAACACTGGGTCATTGCCATTGTTAACACTGTTGTTTCATTTGTATCTAAATTAATAATATTAACTAGGACATACTATCATAAAAATAAGACATGTATTTACGTGTCTGTCTTTTCCAAATACAAATGTGTGAGTTGTAAACTAATACAAACACACACATCTAGGCCTTGTAGTAACAATATATGTTTTAGTAAATTTATATATCAACTAAATAGCTTAGTAATTACTGTAATGAAATCATTATACAATCCTATGCACAGAATGTAAGTCAAATAACTGTTTACATATATAACTGAGTGAAAGTTAATGGTCATGTACCAACTACATTGTTTATTGAAAGTTAATGGTCATGTACCAACTACATTGTTTATTGAAAGTTAATGGTCATGTACCAACTACAGTGTTTATTGAAAGTTAATGGTCATGTACCAACTACAGTGTTTATTGAAAGTTAATGGTCATGTACCAACTACATTGTTTATTGAAAGTTAATGGTCATGTACCAACTGCAGTGTTTATTGAAAGTTAATGGTCATGTACCAACTACAGTGTTTATTGAAAGTTAATGGTCATGTACCAACTACATTGTTTATTGAAAGTTAATGGTCATGTACCAACTACAGTGTTTATTGAAAGTTAATGGTCATGTACCAACTACAGTGTTTATTGAAAGTTAATGGTCATGTACCAACTACAGTGTTTATTGAAAGTTAATGGTCATGTACCAACTACATTGTTTATTGAAAGTTTATGGTCATGTACCAACTACAGTGTTTATTGAAAGTTAATGGTCATGTACCAACTACAGTGTTTATTGAAAGTTAATGGTCATGTACCAACTACAGTGTTTATTGAAATTTAATGGTCATGTACCAACTACAGTGTTATTGAAATTTAATGGTCATGTACCAACTACAGTGTTTATTGAAAGTTAATGGTCATGTACCAACTACATTGTTTATTGAAAGTTAATGGTCATGTACCAACTACAGTGTTTATTGAAAGTTAATGATCATGTACCAACTACAGTGTTTATTGACATTTAATGGTCATGTACCAACTACATTGTTTATTGAAAGTTAATGGTCATGTACCAACTACAGTGTTTATTGAAATTTAATGGTCATGTACCAACTACAGTGTTTATTGAAATTTAATGGTCATGTACCAACTACAGTGTTTATTGAAAGTTAATGGTCATGTACCAACTACATTGTTTATTGAAAGTTAATGGTCATGTACCAACTACAGTGTTTATTGAAATTTAATGGTCATGTACCAACTACATTGTTTATTAAAAGTTAATGGTCATGTACCAACTACATTGTTTATTAAAAGTTGAAGGTCATGTACCAACTACATTGTTTATTAAAAGTTGAAGGTCATGTACCAACTACATTGTTTATTAAAAGTTGAAGGTCATGTACCAACTACATTGTTTATTGAAAGTTAATGGTCATGTACCAACTACAGTGTTTATTGAAATTTAATGGTCATGTACCAACTACAGTGTTTATTGAAAGTTAATGGTCATGTACCAACTACAGTGTTTATTGAAATTTAATGGTCATGTACCACCTACAGTGTTATTGAAATTTAATGGTCATGTACCAACTACAGTGTTTATTGAAAGTTAATGGTGATGTACCAACTACATTGTTTATTGAAAGTTAATGGTCATGTACCAACTACAGTGTTTATTGAAAGTTAATGATCATGTACCAACTACAGTGTTTATTGACATTTAATGGTCATGTACCAACTACATTGTTTATTGAAAGTTAATGGTCATGTACCAACTACAGTGTTTATTGAAATTTAATGGTCATGTACCAACTACAGTGTTTATTGAAATTTAATGGTCATGTACCAACTACAGTGTTTATTGAAAGTTAATGGTCATGTACCAACTACATTGTTTATTGAAAGTTAATGGTCATGTACCAACTACAGTGTTTATTGAAATGTAATGGTCATGTACCAACTACATTGTTTATTAAAAGTTAATGGTCATGTACCAACTACATTGTTTATTAAAAGTTGAAGGTCATGTACCAACTACATTGTTTATTAAAAGTTGAAGGTCATGTACCAACTACAGTGTTTATTGAAAGTTAATGGTCATGTACCAACTACAGTGTTTATTGAAATTTAATGGTCATGTACCAACTACATTGTTTATTAAAAGTTGAAGGTCATGTACCAACTACAGTGTTATTGAAAGTTAATGGTCATGTACCAACTACAGTGTTATTGAAATTTAATGGTCATGTACCAACTACATTGTTTATTAAAAGTTGAAGGTCATGTACCAACTACAGTGTTATTGAAAGTTAATGGTCATGTACCAACTACAGTGTTTATTGAAAGTTAATGGTCATGTACCAACTACAGTGTTTATTAAAAGTTGAAGGTCATGTTTTAACTATAGTGTTATTCATGTAAGAAAACTTCTAATTTATGATTGTATATATATATATATATATATATATATATATATATATATATATATATATATATATATATATATATATATATATATATATATATATATATATATAACTCGGTGAGTATCAATCTGCTATAAGACAGTGCTCTATACCGCAGTGGCAGAGCGTAATAGTTTTGGTAGTACTGGAACTCTTTCTTGGGTGTAACTCGGAGTTTCACGCATATTGCGATCATCAGAGTGTCTGATGATCGCAATATGCGTGAAACTCCGAGTTACACCCAAGAAAGAGTTCCAGTACTACCAAAACTATATATATATATATATATATATATATATATATATATATATATATATATATATATATATATATATATATATATATATATATTCTTTTTTTTACGTAAATTCAGATTGCACATGCATGAATTAGAAATGTTTGCAATGACATTAACACCTTAAAGTGAACAGATAAAGATATTTGTCAATATATGTTCATGTATAACATGTCCCATCTTATCACATGACACATTGGACACTACATGGGATGGTTATTTCATTAACCCAGTATACGTTAGAACTATATGGACACAAATGGCTATATGAAGTTGGTTTTATCACAGGATATACATGGGGTGTTATTATATTGAAACTAAAAACTGTAAGGACTATATAGAAACTGATTTACTTAAAACTAACTAGATCAACATAAAGTGTACTAAAATAAACAGAAACACGTCTGTGAAGTCTGTCTTCACTATAACAATTCAAACCAATGGATATACTATCTGTATATATGTCAGTGATTTATTTCACTGTAACAAGGCACATCAAATTATCATAAAATACTGCAAGAATATATATCAGTTAAATCTATTTAAAAATGTCAAAACAAGTCAAATTATACTCTTTTGAGTCAGTGACGTCTTGTTTCACTATAACAAGGCAAACCAAATGATCACGGCATACTGAAGTCTGCAGTTGAACGTTTCAGGCAACAATTTTAAAGTTTGAGTTTTGTACAAAAGTTTAATTCGATACTCACTTCAAACAAATCTATTCAACTTCGTTGACATCTAATGTGAATTTACTGAATAATTATATTGGATTAATGAAATGTATGATATAATTTCCCTTTTAACATTAAAACCAAAGAGTATACATTCCAAGAAAAAAAATAATTGTATTCTAACTGCAAATCAAGAAATGTATTAGTATCGATATATTATAATGATATTTCTACATATACAATTAATAATCAATGCACAGTTGATTTTTACCTAATCTGACCTTTGACATCATATAACTTTAAATGTGAAAAGCAAACATTTTGTACAATATTAAAACAATACACAGTCATGGCTGATACCGAACGTAAAACAAACATATTAACAAAGTTTTCTTCCCATGGTTTTGTGTTAGTTCTATTTGTTGGCATTTGTTTTCACATCTATATCCCCCACTAATAATGGGAAAGATACAGATGTACTTAACAATCGATTTGGTCTGGTCTACTGGGGATTAACACACTCACACACACACACACACACACACACACACACACACACACACACACACACACACACACACTTATATATGTTAATAAAGTGAAACAACTAACATGATGTTTAATTTGAACTCAAGTGAAAAGAACATCAGCTATTTAGATACTCTGGATGTGTGTGTTTGTTTGTGCTCACTTCTTGCTATCCCCATCCATGTATGCCTTATGTTTGCAAATAATGCACACCATTTAAATATCTAGGCATGTTTTATTCATTTTCAAGTTAGCGAATTAACTACACAGAGTTTATAAAAATGATTACATTTAATTTATAATACAATATTTGGAATGCTGCTGTGTGTCTATGATTTATGCATCTGTGCATTCAAATATGCATACATGCATACATACATACATACATACATACATACATACATACATACATACATACATACATGTTACACACATATGATTCGTGCAAGAATTAAATGTTTCAACCATGTTTATTTCTGTTAATGTTTGCATAATATATATTACAAAATGTCGTCTACTAATCTCTTTACTGTGTTAACCTGGAGTAGAATTTTTCACATTCAAGCTATCAACATTTGTGAAATATAAAGCTTACATTCGTTTACAAGGCATGGGATAGAATGTTTGTTATCAGATCGATAGTCAATAGTTGATACATAATAACATTGAGTTTTCAATCGAGCAAAAGCACTGTATGGTGATGTTTCACTGGTTATCACTGATTAGAGCCACGATACTGTCAACATAGTTAAAACCTGTTAGGCTATTTTCCCCATTTTCCTTTCAGTAAACTCTTGTGCATGCTTGTCACACACCCAGAAAATTTTCCTGCCATCGACAACTGCCTGTAGACCACCAAATCGTCCATCGTTTTCCTCATTTTTACCCAGGAGGTGTGCCAACTCTTTTCTTTGCGGGGCACATTTCCGTTTTTCTATTTCCCCAGAAACACATCTGCTGAAGGGGCTTTGTCTGGATATTTCTTGGCAAAATCTTCAAATTCCTTGTAGAAGTCATTAACAATGTTTTCCGCCAAATTAATGGCCTTATCAGCTGTACTATAAATATTGGCAAGACTAGACATAGCTGATATTGGAACTAAACTAGCCACCTTAGTAACCCCTTGTATAAACATCAACACCTTGCAGACAATTAGGACCATACTTTCTTACAAATTCCTTCACCTTATTGACTCGGTAACCTGGAGAGTCAATGAAGTGTATATGGTCTGGATATTCACAGAGAAGGTGAACAGCATATCCATCACGAAGATATGAGAACACTCTTGATGTGACAAATTCTAACCAGGGAAGACCATGTATGTTGATTGGTAGCAATACAAAAGTCGGGGGGCAGATAGCATCATTGCTAGCATCGAACACTACCTTGGTTAGCGTTTTGGTCCTCTGGATATCTTTACACAGCAACATCCTACTCCTACTGTAGAAAACGTGGTCTACGCATTCAGAACACTGGAAGGAGTTACTTTGTGTCATAGGAGCCATTGTTTCATTTTGCTCCAACTGACCAATATCATGTTCACGAGTAGCAACACAGCTCGGGCATGCTACTACTTTTCGCATTACGAGTTCCCCATAACGAGGCATTGCTGCCACATCATCCATTATGTCATCTGCTTTAGTAATAGCACAACACGCCCTGGGACCTCTTGCTGTAACTAGAATACTGTTATTGTGGTAAAGTAATTCAAATCGAACACAGTGAATAGCACTAGGCAAATCCCGACAACAATCGTCACAATTTGGCTTTGGTATCTGGCAGCAGTAAATGACATTATTTCTCAGAAACACTGGCTTGTCACAAACAACTGAGTTGTCATGGACAGTTACTATCAGATCACAGAACCATAATGGCGGCAAAAAAAAGTTAAAGATGTAGTGATGACTCACGTGCTGCTCGTCTTGTTGTGGGTATGGATTCCAAGCGCCTTCGCTTGGTTGACCCACTGGTAATTGTGAGGGGAATAGTAAGCTTGAGAAACCAAAGTCTGATGTCGAGCTTGTATGGAGTGATGTCGGTTTTCCTAGAGGAAAACAAATTCGTAACTGAATCAACATTGCCAACAAAGGGTAGTGGTATTTCCTGTCTATGTGACTCCATACACTTGCACATGTCGCACATCTAGACAACCTAAGACTTCAATACTGTGAGCTTTGAACGAAATAAATGTCTTCAACAAGTGCGCTAACCATTGTGGGTCCAGAATGACAGGAGAATCCTCGTCTTTTAATCCCAATGGTTTGTATACAACATCACCCTGACTGCAAAGGAAGTTCATCACATTATTCACAGATTCTTCACTTTGCATTCCCAAATTATTTGCCAACTTTCTGAAATCAGAAAATGACAGAATAGAAGAAGTTGTTGTTAACATCTGTTGTGTTCTTAGACTTTCTCTAAGGCAATGCCATGGTTCTGGAATTTCTCTGTAGGGCTCTGGTAAGATATCACAGGCAGCTTTCACAATGGCTTGATGTAACTGTTTAACGACGGTAACACCCCGAGGAAAATTCCCAATGCTGCCAATTTCAAAATATCCCACAATATGAGGGAAACATGTTCGACCCACTTTATCTTTGCTTTTCGCCTTATCTATTGATTCTTGTTTTGTGACATCTGAGGCGACCTTAACAAATCCAGCTAATCCCTTATATTTGCTCTGCCTTTCCATCTTAGCAGTTGTTTGGCACAGCAGGCAATTTGAGACAAAATGATGGCTATGGACTTGACAGTGTGTTTCATGTACATCTTCAAGAAGTTGTTTGAACTGTTTCCATATGTCAGCCAATGCAGCATCGGTCAGCATGGGGGCATCTGCATATGCATGTATCCCTACAAGTATTACTCGAGATTTCGGTGCAAAGGCATTGACTGTCTCCAGCCATAACCTAATTCTGCCTAATTGATGAGATGAGGTTATCCTATCTTCATTCATATCAGCTTGACTGATCGGAAACTCACTTAGATCGAAGACTGCAACAATTAGTGTGTCGTCTGTGACAAATAAGGTGTTAGATTCTAAGAAATCCACATCTCCTGCGCAGTCAAAGACGATTAGTTTGACACCATTCTCCTTGAGATCAATTTCGAATATATCAATACCATCTGTTTTCTTTACAGTTCTTATCTTGCCTCCTTGTCTTCTGTCGCTTCATCGTTGCTTTTATCACTAGCACTGCCAAATATGAAACTTGGTTGAATTATAAGAATGACCTCAAATGACCCCAACAATGTTTACAACACATCCAATGATGTCAAAGATCTTCCAAGAATCAGAAAGAAACAGCATTCCAGCGAGTAGACACACGGGTGGTATAATCGCAAATTTAAAAGCCACTATATCTCCTATAGGGAGTATACAAAAACTGTACACATCTCATGTCCAATGGTGCAATGCCTCCTGCAGCAATCACTCTTGTTAGCCCTGACATGTATTACAGATTTCCTTCCGTTAGCGATTTGTCGCCAAGTACAACTGTTGTTTGAGAACAAAACAACAATGATTCTTCTGGTTAGCCTAGGACTGATCGATGTCTTAACAATATATACTGATGTGTAAAGTTTTTGATAAGGATCTCATCCAATTACTTCTAATCGTGTTGTAATGTTCCTTCACTCATTAAAAAAACACACTATGTGTTGCCTCACTCCTAAAAAACGAACGTGTCCCCAGCAAAGTGTTCATACTATTTGGCAAACTGTTGTAATATACATAACAACTTAGAGTCTTTCTATAGAACCCCTATAGAAATGGAACTGGAGGGCAGTTGAAAGAAGTTAGAACACACACATAGCTGAAGGGTGAAAACATAATCTCAGACAAGCAGGGTTCAACACACTTATATTTTGGTTACCATGGCAACAACACAATCTGAGCACCATATTATACTTGCATTTACCACTTTGAGCAAAATGGACTAATGACAAGGTATTTTTTCACACAACACATAGTCTTGTAGGCCTGACGTGTAAGCTTACAATGCACTCATTCGGTCATCGATAGCATTACAAAGATATTATAGGTCCTTGTCTTTTATGCCAATACATTGATTTCGTTAGCAATCTTTTCAGTCACCATCTAGTGTTACGATCCAGAAATATCATATTTGGAATTTTGGCATATTTTGCCTAAATTAACGTAAAATTCACATTTATAGTACTTACTCACAAACAGGAGCTAACAACAGCATGATCTAATAATATGTTGATTTATCTGCTAATCCTGCATTAATTACATTTACCTCTAATAGCTAACAAATGTCAAGTGTTTTGATTAAATAACACCGATTAGTTCTTGTAAACAAGATAACTTGTTGATTACTGAATTCAGATTAATACTTATTTTAATACTTAGATTAATAATTTTCCAATGGCGTGATCAACATTTGTCTTACACGTGAACAATTTACATATGGCATGATCTTGAATCTCAATCTTAAATATTCTGGTGGAAAGTTTACCGTGTCTTCTAGAACAATGAATCTAGGTGAGAGATCATTTAATTATAACAAGTTATGTTTACAAAGATGACATCACCTTATTTTCAAGGTGACAACTAGAACTTATAAGTTAGGGACTTGAAGAAATAAAGACTATTCTTGGATTTGATTACAACGCAACTGTTGGTGTGCAGGGTCTCTCTCTGCCTGAGTGTAAGAGTGTACGTGTATGTGACGTTACCTGTGTAGCTAATTCCTAAACTTACACAGGCTCGTAGATCCTGGTACCCAAGAAAACCAGTTAGAGTGGAGAATCGTTTACGTTCTGTTGTTTTACTCACAACTACCATACTTAGACACTAAAACGTTATATTTAAGCTCCCCTAGAACGTAACACTAGTATAAAAACAAACCTTACCCTGAATATGGCGACGCACAAGTTGACTTGTCTCTATGTACAGAACTGGCCTCCTACAAACCACAGATGTATGTAGAAATAGTGTATTTATGGCAATGATGGCTAGTAACGCACAATGACATGACGGGTGGCGGAAAACTACGGAAGTTGATGGAAAGAGTGTACTATACAGTAGTGACAACAGAGGGAAGGTGAATCAAACGGCAACAATATCACAGTGCACATTTCTGCATGGTATTAGTGATAGTAAAGTGTGATATAGAAATATCAATGACCTTCACCAATAAAGTATTCATGCTTTTAACAAAATGCTCAACTTCGCACGGCAATAACAACATGTTTATAAACGACCCACCTTCCCTGATATTGACGATACTAGGAGTGATTCTTCTAAACCCGATAAATCTGACTAATTGCCCCAGTGCTATATTGTCAATATTACTGAAAATGTTACTCTTTGCAGAAAGGTCATCAAACTTCAGCACATCGCGTAATTGGAATGACTGATGGAGCACCTTTGTTGTTTGTATAGCCACTATTCCCTTTTTAGAAAAGATGTCAAATATAGTGTAGATGTTATGAAATACTTGGATATTAACTAGAAGCAGTCAGGACAAAATCAATCCGACTCGATGTTCTCCTTAAAGAACCACCTATTGGTTTTCACCGACATATTGACCTTAGGGGTCCTGGTTAATACCTGTTATTTACATCCTGGCATTTACCTGTTTTTTAATGGGTACCAAAATATTGACCTTAAGGGGTCAAATGCCCTCTATTAGGATGTGTGACCCTGAGGTCAATACATTTGTACCAATCAACCTGTTGATTGGTTGGTACAAATGTATTGACCTCAGGGTCACACATCCCGAAAGTAAATATCAGGTTCCGAAATCCATGTGATTAGTTTTGAACTTTATGAAATGTAGGACAGAGAGTTTTGAATCGTTAGTGGCACCGTAACTTACGATGCCTAGTGCCAGCCTGGGGTTACGCCAACACGGACCAGACTTTGAGTAGGAGGTTGAAGTTCCTACCTGTGATCCACCGAGGCTTTATTGCCACCAATAATAGAATTTGAAACAATGTATATAAACTTCGTGAAAGCATTTGACACAGTGCCCTATAGAAGACTCATTAGCAAATTATCGTTATATAGTATATGCCATCCTTTACTAGGATGGATAAGACCGTTCCTTAGTGGAAGAGTACAACAAGTAGTTATACACGGTGAACCACCAGTACGGGATGCATGTAACAAGTGGAATTCCACAAGGAAGTGTGGTTGGACCTGTTTTGTTTGTACTCTATATCAACGATCTACCAGACTCTGTGTTGTCACACATCTTCTTTTTGCTGGTGACACTAAAACATCACGAACTATTAATAATAATAATAATTATTAAGAACTATTAATAATAACTATTAATAATCCTCAGGACAGAAATTTACTACAATAGGACCTCGACAGGTTAATGGAATGGTCAAATAAATGGCTTCTTCGTTTTCACACAGACAAGTGTAAGTCCGGATCCATGAGAATGGGATACTCAACAGAGGAAAGCTCTACATACACATGGGAAATTGATGGAGCAAAAAAAAAAGATCTTTCAACAACACATAGAGGAAAGGACATTGGAGTATTGTTTGATCCGAAATTAGATTTTGACATTCAAGTACATAAATGAAAAAGTAAACAAAGCAACTAGCACCTTCACACTAATTAGACGAGCGTACATGTATCTGGAGCCGGACACGTTTTTACCACTCTACAAACCTATGGTGAGAAATCACTTTGACTACGCATGTTCTGTATGGAACACTTATAAACAAAAATATAGTGAAGTTATTGAAAATGTGCAAAGGAGAGCCACTAAACAAAAACCACGATTTAAAGAACTATCATATGAGGAAAGGTTAAAGAAACTTAATTTTTAAGTATCTGCAATAATTTACCCGCAACCATAAATGTACCCACTCTCAACTCTTTCAAAAAATGTCTAGATAAACATTAGAAAGAACAACACAATATATATATATTTATAAAGCAAATATATCCAGGAACATTAGAGAATCGACCATAAATGAAGATGAGACTGACCATAGAGGCTATAGCCTGTGGTCAGAAAGACACGCAAAGTTACTTAAAGTAAGGCTGACCGTCAGCTATTGAACATAGGTTTGAAATTTGCATGCGTTGATGACGTGGATAAAAGGCGGTAAACGTACATAGTAACCACCGAACTGATAAACACGTAAGGTGCAGTTTTAAGGCAGAAAAGAAGGCAGTGCTTATTAGAAGAACTTCTGTTGTCATACTCAATAAACCTCGGAACAGGTACATTTCCCAGTATGTAGAACAATTGAAAATTGCTTCACCCTATAATCAATGGTATGTTAAGGGCAATTACAGTAAACACAAAACGCTGTGTTTTTGTTTGACAAGTATGACGTTTGTTTTCAAGAATATTGATAGTTTATGACAAGAGAGATTTGTGAAAATAAACTGTGTAATGATAAACATATTGCACAATTGTATCAGCTAAACATACAACCACGGGATTCTATAGTTGAATTTAGAATGCTTTTATTGATACCAACACCAAAATGAAGAACAAATGAAATAAACCCATCACCAATACAATATTTTTTTTAAATATTTGAAACAATTAAATCTAAAATGTAGTTGGTATTTATGTAGTTAAACAGGATGTATTAAAAGCCACATTGCATTTGTTAGCATAATATGAACTGAACAAAACTAGTCTGAGGCATTGAAAATGTGTCACATTTGTGTATGAATGAAGTTGACATAATCCATATGTTGGGTTAGTTGAATTTTATCCTCAGTGTTTATTGCATTTATCTGATTGTCCCAAACACATAGTGGTTTATTAGTTAGAATAGTTGATGGAAGGATAATAATCACTCATTTCTGTTGATGATACTCGCTGGATGTGTCCTTTAATACAATGGTATGACCATTAAACCTGTTTATTTTAATTTCGACTGTAAAACATAAGTTGATTTATGTGTATTGAATCTTTCTCTTCAAAATAATCTGAGTCATTTTGCTGCTGCTATTTTCAATGGTCTGTCATCTCCATGTATTAGGTGGAACATGTCATATTTGTTATACAAACATCCATTGTAGATGTTCTATAAGTTGTACAACTTATTTCAAAAGTAAATGATAACATTTGAAAAGCCATGATGGAAGATAAAGTAATAACGTGTTTAAACGAAAAGATTCGCTGTTATTAAGAACGGAGTTATATATAATTGAGAAAACGAAGAAAAAAATTATCCGCTGTTCATTTGATTTCGTCCCAAAATCTGTAGAGTATTTTTGTTAACTTTGGCAAATGGTCGATAATATGAATGTATAACTGTATCAGTGAAATGGGGTATTATCAATGTGTTGAATTGTGACATTGTATATCGCGGAGATTTTCCTTGAATTGTGTCGCTTAACGGTGTCTTGTTTATGTTGCCAGTATTAAGATGATTGGGTTGTTCACTTGTCACAGCTGTAAAGAAATTAAAATGAAGTTCAGAGAAATTCTTGATTTCATTTACTTACATAATATTGGCGGCAAAGTTTTAAATGCATGAAGGGAGAGTTGTAGCATCATTTAATGCAAAAATATTTAGTGTCATTACCATTTCATCAATGACTTCAATTTAAGTTTGACTTTATGCAAATACAATTATATATAGTATTATACTCGGATCTTTGAAAATTTAGTTTTTACATGGATAAAACAACGACTAGCGACGATTCACTAAAGACTGAAGTATCATGAATGATATCTGTAGATTGTGAATGACAGGCATCTACATACTACAAAACCAGAGTGACTATAGAGTCTCAATTTGGTGGCATATGCAAG
Organism: Glandiceps talaboti; assembly: GCF_964340395.1. Classification (NCBI taxonomy): domain Eukaryota; kingdom Metazoa; phylum Hemichordata; class Enteropneusta; family Spengelidae; genus Glandiceps; species Glandiceps talaboti. The sequence goes on along the minus strand of NC_135567.1, from coordinate 8,522,773 downwards.
CATATAAAATGATACATATTATATCAATATGAAAACAAAGCAATACTACCATCACTGTCGGATGAAAAAGGAAGATTAAAATTGTATTTTCCCTCATTGTGTAAAGGTATAGTGTAATTGTTATTGTGATGTGTGGTACACGTTTTGTTCAATCATTTATTGTATTTCATCAAGGTCGTCCTGTTATTGGGCTAAGCCTGTTGGATGATGATAGAATAAAAAATAAAAATAAATAAAAAAATACAACTTATTTGTGTGTTCACAGTGTGATAAAAAGTAACGTTTCATGTGCGTGTCTGCGCGGTATCAGTGCCTTGATTTTGTTTATGTAAATCGCAACAAAGAAAGGGTGTGTGAGGTGTAAACAACATCGTGTTGCCAAACTAAAACTCTATAATCTCTCTGGTTTGGTAGTATCATTGTTGAAAGTAAAAGTTGACATAAAAACTTACCCCTTTCCTAGAGTAGAAGTGAATGGCCCGTGGGTTACAATAGTTTGACTAGATCCATCAACACTGTGTAGAGATTCTCTTCGTTGTGGACTGTTGGTACAACCCTGTGGATATTAAGTGATGCAATACTGATATAAACATTTCAACACGAATATTTGTTATTTAAGTCTACATTGCATTGCAAAGAAAGTATGATACATATATACATACATACATACATACATACATACATACATACATATATCATATATTGTTTATATATATATATATATATATATATATATATATATATATATATATATATATAGTTTTACTATTACGCTCTGCCACTGCGGTATAGAGCACTGTCTTAGCAGATTGATACTCACCGAGTTATATATATATATATATATATATATATATATATATATATGTGTGTGTGTGTGTGTGTGTGTGTGTGTGTGTGTGTGTGTGTGTGTGTGTGTGTATGTATGTATGTATGTATGTATGTATGTATGTATGTATGTATGTGTGTGTGTGTAAGTATGTATGTATGTATGTATGTATGTATGTATGAATGTATAATGCTGTAATACTTTTGTTGAAAGTTGAATACCTTAGAAACATTAGTAAATGTTTAATATCACCTCCATGCGTCTGATCTTAAGACAAATTTAAATTGATTGGCAAGCGGCTAATTATACATCCATGCATATTGTATGACTTGTGTTGTAGATCACGTGTTAAGTTGTTATACCATTGCTGAGGCAAAACGATAGTCATAATTCGCTAAAACACAAATTCGTATATGAGTGGCTGGAGAGATTGTCAGTAAGCTGACTACATACCAGATCACATGGTGTTCCAACATCATTTATCCTACACAACACAACAGAGCAATGGAGATACAGATCAATATCTTGGTCAACCGTTATGTTATCCCCATTAGCAAGATCGTAGACGTCAATACCATAATGTTTCTCCAATTCATTAGTGGGTGAAACGTCGTATTCAAACACATAGTCAGGTACAAGGCAACTGAAAGATAAATACAGACGTGGATTATTCATTAGGTTATAAATGTGTCTGTAGACTGATCAATCTTCAATCGAATAAGACTATCAGTACCTTTATAAGCGACATTCTCCTATTCTACATTACATTGCTTTGATGTTTTATAGAGCTGCACTCTGGTTGCAACTCGACTATTTTTACAAACCGTTTTACTTAATATATTTACTTCTCAATTGTTCTCAACAAATAATTTAGGAAACTTGCACACAAAATGTAATTACTTATGAGACACGCCATTACAGAATACTTGACGATTGCTGTGAAAGTGTACAGCCGAGCTTGTGTCTCCATGAATATTGAACACCTAATGAGAACTACCATATATAGGTATCGAGGCAAGTCAAACTAATATGGATACATATTCGAAACCAAGTTTTCAAAAAAAATTGAACCTGTCACTACAATACTTACTGATGAAATAACATATAATTAACAGGCTTAGGTACAATGCTTTTTTTCTTTATAAGGCGCAACAATTTTAGAGAATAACGATTTGGTTGCTTTACGAACAAAATTCCATGTTGCAGCCAGTGCAGGTAACTGTATCAACGTATAAATACAAACTTGTTTGTTATTTCAATGTAGGTGGATGTAAATTTAACTTGCACAAAGGGAGCCCATATATATATATATATACAGTTGTCTGATGATCCCGCAATGCGTGAAACTCCGAGTTACAACCAAGAAAGAGTTCCAGTACTGCCAAAACTATTGCGCTCTGCCACTGCGATATGCTCTCCAAGGTGATTGAGCACTTTACTTGGCGAAAGAAGAATGAAACTCTCTCTCTCTCTCTCTCTCTCTCTCTCTCTCTCTCTCTCTCTCTCTCTCTCTCTCTCTCTCTCTCTCTCTCTCTCTCTCTCTCTCTCTCTCTCTCTCTCTCTCTCTCTCTCTCTCTCTCTCTCTCTCTCTCTATTTAAATGTAGTCTTCTCCCAAAACGTAATGTAACTGAAGAAGTATACATACCCATTAGTGATGTAATCATATTTAGGTAAAGGATTCTCAGGATCGTTACTCATTGAGATGAAGCAGTTTTTCACAAGCATTTCCAAAAGGTCGTCGTCGTTGTCAACAGTGATACCAAAATATATCAAGGTTCCATCACATATTTCAACAGGGAATTCAGTAGCTGTGTCAAGGGTAGCAGTAAAGGTCTCATTGGTGTAGAGAGTTGCTGACGTATTGTAAGTACCAAATCCCATGTAGTGAATAAGGATATCACTGTAAGAGGATAAAAACAACAGATATTACTACAAACAAATATAAAAATCTGTAACACGTCACATAATAACGCAATTTAGTAGTCTAATTAGCGCAACTGGCATTGTAGCACAACTGTACAGTTTTTAAAAAATGTTTACCCACATGCTGATCCATGCTAGGTATAGGTCTTATTTGCTGAATGATTACCCAGTTGCCTATCCAACCTTGTTGTTATCTTTGCAATATACGTGATCATATGGCTATTGCCATGGGCGTTGTCTTGTTGCTAGGTATATTTGCATACATTTCTTGAATATTTAGTCAATTGTCTATTAATCCCTGTTGTTATCTTTGCAATATCTGTGATCATTTGGCTGTTGCGATGGGCGTGGTCTTGCTGCTATGTTTATCTGCATACACTTTTTCAATGTTAGTTCACTTGTCTACGAATCCCTGTTAGTGAAATACACAACCGTTGACTGTTGCTATGGGCGTGGTCATGGTTGCTAGGGATATTTGCACACATTTTTGAAAGTTTACTCACTTGCCTATCAGATGATGTTGTTATTTAATCAAAATATACTGCCATTTTGTTGTTGCTAAGGGTGGTCATGGTTGCTTGGGCCAATTGTGTCAACACATTTTGATGGAAATCTGCAGAATAACACTTCTAGAAACATCTTACCAAGTTTCAGTCTCATTGACCAAGTACTTTTTGAGATACAAGTTTTTGACCAAAATTCACATTGTTACACCTAATTTGCATATCACTGATGAGATCATAATATGCTTAATATTTCTTCATCTATACAACTCCAGATGCTTTCCCATTAAATTTCAGCTCAATCTTCTCAGTAGTTTCAGAATTAAAGGTTTTTGACCAAAGAGACACATTTTAACCCTAATGTGCATATCACTGATGGGATCATCATATCGTCAACAATTCTTAATTTAAACACCCTTAAGATTGTTCCCACCAAATTTCAGACTGATTAGTCTTTGAGTTTATGTTTTTTAACCAAAAATCACACACCGATGGTAAGATCATTTTGATATGAACAATTTCCCAAATAGACACTTAAGGTAATACACCCACCAAATATCATGGCAATCGGTCCATCGGTTTTTGACTTTAAGTTGTTAGCACACACACACACACACACACACACATACACACACAGAGACAGACAGACACTTTGCAATGCATATAACACTACTGAACCTTATCAGTTCAGTTGTACTAACAAACAAACAAACAAACAAACAAACAATCAAACAAACCAAATCAAACAATACAACAAACATCTGCTAATGTACAGCAAATACAGTATTTAATTAAAGGTGCCTAATTTAAAATCATCAACAACAACAACAACAACAGAAACAAAAACAACAACAACAACAACAGCAGCAGCAGCAACAACATCATCATCAAAACCACAAACGTATATTGAGGTCATAACATGTTCTTGGCAGAAAGAAACCTAGTCAGGCTGCATACTAAATAGTAATCTACATGTATTACTAGAAAAAAGTGGCTTCAATTGCACTCGCCATGGATTGGGGTGGCATGAATGGATTCATTGTTACTTACCAAGGATTGGTGATGATGTGAATGGCTTCAAGATCATACTGCAGTGGATAAACACAAGTCATTTCAATTACTTCTGTGCCTCTCTCAGAGTAAACCATGTTCGTGTAACTGATGTTGTTACTGTTCGTTAATACCTATTGAAGAGAACAGAGACCATATCTCAATTATGTCATACATATCACTAAATTGTTCTCAACTCCTAATACATCGGATAACAATATTTCTAGAATTTTAAGTAAACAATCGGTTTGCTTTACAGCTCTGACTATTATTCGATGTGTGAAATACAGTGTTATATTTCCTGATTAGATACACTGGCACAATTAGAATTATTAAAATTACAATATCAACTTTAAAATATTACCAATGATGTAGTGCCACAGTTGTAAAGCATTGTCCCAAACACAAGCATGTCACCTGACATACTACCAATGCAACTTTCGTCTTCCAAATGGAAGTCAGCTGGATCTACATCTGTGAGATCTAACTTATCCATCAACTGATTCTTTGTAATAACTACAGACATTTGATTCATATCACATTGGATAATCTCAGCGGGTTCTTCTGTAGTTGGAATTATCTCAGTGGGTTCTTCTGTAGTTGGAATTATATCAGCTTTAAGATAGAAAGTAAAAATAAAAGTAATTGGACATTATAAGCCATGTGGCGTTTATTATCTAAAATTCCCAAAGTCTCAATACCACAGTTTACACTAAAGAAGATAGAAAGAGTACCTGACATACTAAATAACACATGTACTCACTAACTCAAAATATTTGTGCTATTGAAGTATAACACTGTCTAAAACTTTGTACAAAGTATGATGCGACCTAATAATTGTTTGTATTTATCCAGTGTGGTCACAAGCTATTTTCGTCTTACTGAAGATGACAAGCTTTGTATTTTAGCAAAAAATGACATGATATAGTTGTGTGAGTATAGAGATAATGCTCCCTATTAATATTCCGGATTTCTGATTGAAATTGTAAAATTCCATATTTTTGGAGAATCCACGCTACGACAGACAACAATTCACATTGACCACTTAAACAGGAAGGGTAATTTCAGTGTTCAATGTTACAGTGAGTTACTTCTAAGGGAATTAAATATCTATTTTATCTATCGTTATCTAAGTAGAAAATAAAGCCTAAAACTTACGACTGCTACAATTCATTTCATCGCTACCATCATAGCAATTCGGAGTACCATCACATCGGTAGACGTAACTTAAGCAAAAGCTCCCATCTTCACATTTGAAAACAGATTCGTGTGTGCAATCTATGGGAAAAGAAACCTACAATTTAAATATTGAATGCATTATTTCGTAAACTAGAAGAAAATGTACTTCTTTATTAGCTGTTTTCTCTCCTAAATTGGTCTGTATTTTAGTAGCATGTCTTATACTGGTATGTGTAAATAGAAAAACGGATGTGGCAGAATGAATTGTTCACGACCACTATATTGAGTTTAGGTGGAATTATTTCGTATGTACACTTATAAACATTCGAATCGTATTAGCTATATGATAAATGACAGATACATCAGCAAATGAAAACAAATATTGCACACCTTCGCAATAATTAGTCCCATCGCCACACTCATCTTCTCCACCACTACAGTAATCGTCCTGTGAAATACAACGTCCAGATGCACATATATGGCCTTCTTCACCATACATATTATCACACGCTGTCCAGTGTTAAACCGGAAACAAAAATCAATTTATAATTAGACAGTCTGAAAATAGTGATTTGCGATTTATTTTATTCATTCTTAATTTTACAAATATGTTTCAGCTAAGACAAAACAGTCTCCAACGCTACATATTCAATGAGCTGTTAGAGTCAACTTTGGGAGTCACTAACATTTGTCACATCGTCTGCTGAATAAAGTGAAAATGAACAGCTCAGGTTATCTGAATTCCTAGGTACCAGTCAGAATTAGCCAATATATTATATATTGTTTATTTAATTCATAAAGATCAAAAATACAAAAAAGAAAGAAATAGTTTATACCTCACTTGTGTCTAAATGTGTGTATTTAAATTGTTGAGAGCCGATTTCACATTCTTTGTCTTCAGTGTTGCAGTAATTTGTGTTTAAGACTTGAAGACCATGATGAAGCATACTTAATTCAAAACATGGTTGGATTTTTACGGCCGTGTTTTGTACTAATTTATTTCATCCGTTTACAGATAAGTACAACGGCGAAAACCGTCTTTATTTACATATTCATGGGCTGACAGTTGTTGGTATTTGTTTATTTACACTCTGGTGTACAAAATTACATAAAGTTTGTAGTTTGCATTCTTACTACATTACCTATACATTTCAGACATCCATATATGTAAATTAAAATCATTAAAGTCAAAAGCTACACCAACAAATTTGTTGTGCATGTCAATGTATGGAATTCAAAGGTCGTATTCTTAACATTTTGCCTAATTGCCAAAACATAACCTTTCCTTGTGCTCGGTAAAAACTTACAACTGCAATTCATATCGTCACTTCCATCAGAGCAGGCTGGGGTATATGCTGCATTACACACGGAACCAACACTAGATATGCATTCACCGCTGTCACATTTGAATAGAGATTCATGAGTGCAATCTAAGATGGAAACAGAAAATAAAGAATGCTTAATAAGGTCTTATATATTTAAGTAAAAGCTAATCCCCTTTTAGATTTGCATTTGTTTTCTTTTTCCTGGGTGCTATCAAAGTGGGCTCCATCCATCTGCCCGTGCGTGCGTGCGTGCGTGCGTGTGTGTGTGTGTGTGTGTGTGTGTGTGTGTGTGTGTGTGTGTGTGTGTGTGTGTGTGTGTGTGTGTGTGTGTGTGTGTGTGTGTGTGTGTGTGTGCGGGCATCCACTCATCTGTAATACGTTTCTCAGATCTGCAATATCCAATTTTTTCAAACATGACACAAAGGTGACATATCATGTGGGACATATGCACGACAATTTCTCTTTTGAAAATTTGACTGAATGGCGGCCATATTTGTATTTAAAAATCAATATCTATGGCACAACTCAAAAACTGTAAGACACAGATACTCCATTCAATTGTCTACTCCATTATTATCATACGCAATCTATCTTTGGCGTCCTTGACCATTGACATTGACCATGACCTCCAAGGTTAGTTATCAAAATCAAGCCAATTCCTGCCTATCACACACATTGTATTGTTTACATATTCCCAATTTCCTTTAAATCATGCTTATGAGCAATTTTGAGGAAAAGAAGTATACACAAGTATTATTTTTGATGCTCGTGTAATTTTCACTGAATTTTAAAGAAGCCATTGACGTGTGTACCTGGCATGTGTGTCACTCTAAACAAGCAGCTTGTCAACAAATGACATTTTCTAGCCATGAAATTCCTCTAATGTTTGGGATGAACAATCTGATTTGACACTCATTCCTCCAGGAACAGCTCTGCGCATCCCGAATGCCGTAAATCTGCTTCACAAAGTCAAACAGAATTTTCGCCCTACAGTAACCACTTTTACATCGCTACCTGTTTGCTGATATATGTACATCACATTTTGGTTGATAATGAGAGTGTTCCTTTGTGTAACACTGCAGAATTATAATGCCGTGTATGCAATCCTCATCAGTAAAGATGGACACATTCATTCAGTCTAAACTTGTTGCCATTGCAAGTCTATCGATTATGCGAATGGTGCTTTCCAGTGAAAAACAGATATGGTCATATAAATCAAGTCTACTTTAAATTGCTATGGTACAACTTAAGAATTTGAATTGACGTCAAACCAAATCTGGTGGGGTCTTATCATCGCAATAAACAGTGGACTTACCCGTACACACGAGTAAATGTTCGAAGAGGAAGGAATTGAAATGATAGTAGTCAAAATTATTATAAAAGCAATAAAAACGTGTATATCGGAGCTTGCTACCAGGCAAAGGCTGATTGATACTGTAACTATCGAGGCTGTCGCCAATCTGTAATAAGTTTCTCAGACCTGCGATATCCAATTTTTTTCAAACATGACAGAAAGGTGACATGTCATGTGGGACATATGCACGACAATTTGTCTTTTGATATATGAAAAATTTACTGAATGGCGGCCATATTTGTATTTAAAAATCAATATCTATGGCACAACTCAAAAACTGTAATACACAGACACTCCATTCAATTGTCTACTCCATTATTATCATACACAATCTATCTTTGGCGTCCTTGACCATTGACATTGACCATGACCTCAAGGTTAATTAATCAAAATCCAATTCCTGCCTATCACACACATTGTATTGTTTACATATTCCCAATTTCCTTTAAATCATGCTTATGAGCAATTTTGAGGAAAAGAAGTATACACAAGTATTATTGTTGATGCTCGTGTAATTTTCACTGAATTTTAAAGAAGCCATTGACGTGTGTACCTGGCATGTGTGTCACTCTAAACAAGCAGCTTGTCAACAAATGACATTTTCTAGCCATGAAATTCCTCTAATGTTTGGGATGAACAATCTGATTTGACACTCATTCCTCCAGGAACAGCTCTGCGCATCCCGAATGCCGTAAATCTGCTTCACAAAGTCAAACAGAATTTTCGCCCTACAGTAACCACTTTTACATCGCTACCTGTTTGCTGATATATGTACATCACATTTTGGTTGATAATGAGAGTGTTCCTTTGTGCAACACTGTAGAACTATAGTGCCGTGTATGCAATCCTCATCAGTAAAGATGGACACATTCAATCAGTCTAAACTTGTTGCCATTGCAAGTTTATCGATTATGCGAATGGTGCTTTCCAGTGAAAAACAGAAATGGTCATATAAATCAAGTCTACTTTAAATTGCTATGGTACAACTTAAGAATTTGAATTGACGTCAAACCAAATCTAAGGCCTCAAAATGCGTCTGTTTCAACAACTCTGATTTGTCCATGTCTGATGCATATATGTAGTTCTTGTAAGGCTCCTGGGGATCACAAAGGCCTTATGTGTGAACAGTACGATCTGGTTTAAAAGTGGTATTGCAACTCAGAATACCTCAACCCAGACAATTACATAGTATGTAGGCGTGATAGATCTACAACCGTTGGTGGGGTCTTATCATCGCAATAAACAGTGGACTTACCCGTACACACGAGTAAATGTTCGAAGAGGAAGGAATTGAAATGATAGTAGTCAAAATTATTATAAAAGCAATAAAAACGTGTATATCGGAGCTTGCTACCAGGCAAAGGCTGATTGATACTGTAACTATCGAGGCTGTCAAACACATCTCCAGAAAGAATTACCGGTAAAACGAACAATGTCATCCTTTTAGGAGGAGACTTTAATCTGCCAGGATGGTATTGGAAAAACACGATCCTCACACCAAAATCACCATAAACAAACCTCCACACAGAGTTCCTAAATATCATCAATGATAATGGCCAATGTCATATAGTAATGAGTCAACTAGACTTGACAATACACTTGATCTTTTCATTACCAATAGACCAAATCAAATCAACAGAACTCAAATACTTCCAGATATTAGTGACCATAACATTGTTTACACAGAATTAGACAGTTCACCGACGCGAAAAAGACAACCATGAGAAAAATTCCACTCTACAATAAAACAGACTGGGATGGATCCTGCCAACATCTGTCAGCATTAACTAAAGACATATTATGTATAGAATCGACTGCCTCGACTGAAGAAATGTGGACCATATTCAAAGATAAGTTAGAAAATGGTATGGCACTATTTATCCCACATATAAATCACCTCGGAATTAAAAAGAACAATAAGACGAAGGGACAGAGCCTTCCAAAAAAGCAACAAGACTGGTAAAATTACATATGAAGCGAAATTTCAAATATGAAGTCCAGAGAGATCTTCGAAGGGTTTTTATTGGAATCACGTTGAAGACATGATATCACCAGATGATGACAAACACAAAACATTTAATAATATGAAAAGGGTTTCGAAGTTCATCAAACATAACATGTCAGATCATAGTGGTGTTTCGCCACTCAAAGTAGTTGGGAAATTAATCACCTACCCTAAGGAGAAGGCGGATGCTCTCACAAACCAATATTAATAATGATTTCAATACCAGATACGAAGGACCTAAGTTTCCATACATACCACCAATTACAATATCGACACATGATGTGCTTAAATTACTTCAGAATCTTAACCCATATAAGGTTAGCAGACTAGATAACTTAAGTTAAAGTGTGCTCAAAGAACTTGCGGATGTTATTGCAGGTTCGTTCACTCACATATTTAATGTCTCTCTTTGAGAGTCATGTTTCCATGGACTGGAGACATGCCAACAAAGTATATGTCAACAAAAATGACCAAAAATGTATTTGTGCTAATCACAGACACATAAGCCTCACATGTGTTGTTTCTAAGATAATGGAACATATTGTATGGAGCAGTATGATGAAACATGCCGGAAAGGATTACAACATGGTGTCAGAGAAAAATGCTCATGCGAACTCCAATCGATCGAATTAGTCCATGATATAGCAAACAATATGGAATCTGGTATTGAGACTGATGTTTAGGTGTTGGACATTTCGAAATTGGTCATAGGCGATTGATTGATCGAGATAGACAGACAGACAGACAGACAGACAGACAGACAGACAGACAGACAGACAGACAGACAGACAGACAGACAAAGACTTACACTTATACAAATGCATTCACATGGCTTTCATCTAACTCATCTGTGAAGATATGGTCTAGAAGTGATTGCAGAGAAGCCGTGAGAAATTGTTTAATTTACTCAGTAAGCGACCGCTCCTGGGGTTTAATTTGGTTCAAATCATGAGCAAAATATTTGGGCACCACTTTCCGACCATCAGAATTTTAATTCCACACACCGATGCCAAACTGTCAAAATCGTGGCATAACTGCCGACTGTTCAGGGACGCACAATGCCTGCACAGCGAGTTGGTCAACTACGAGGGAATTTCAGCTGCAGTGGGAGTATTAACTTTTAATTTTGATCCTCGTTTTTATTGATCATTCTGTATTATCTACGATGTCCATCATCTAGTGCTAGTGCACGACGTTATCATCATTACCTTTCTATATATTTGAAGAGCCGAGGACCCATAGGCACTAGTATTTTCCTAGATTGAATGATGAAAAACAAACCACAAACAGGGGACTAACATCTGTGAGTGAATAAATTATTTAGTAATAGTAAATTAAAGCGGTCATATGGATGAGAATTTGGTATTTCTTTTGGATTTTTATTTGATAAAATAGCTTCACTTTATTTTTCTACTTGAAAAAATAACGTGAAATAACATATATCAAGTCCATGTTCATAAATCAATACATTGCAAAAAGATGCAAAAAGGTGCGTTATTGTACGTACAATAACAAACAATATACACATTGTTTAATCTTTTGCAGTTTATTGACTTGCAAACATAGACTTGATATATGTTATTTCACATTATTTGTTCAAGTAGAAAAACATATAGTGAAGCTGTTTTATCAAATAAAAATCTAAAAAGATACCAAATTCTCATCCATATGGCCACTTTAATATTAAGCAGATTTTATAGTTTCCATGGGATAGTTAAGTCTAGATGTTGTAATTATGATGTTCGAGGGTTAAACACAACAGTAAACATTTGATTATTTATAATACATAGAGAGGATACATAACAGGTCTAGCTGTAATAAAAACAAATATATATGTTACCTTGACAAGAATTTTCGTCACTCATATCACCACAGTCATCAGTACTGTCACAAACCTGTCCACTACGAATACAATTTCCATTGTCACACAAAAATCCAGTACAAACTGTTCAAAAAAATAGACGAAATCAAAATTAAAAGGATTAATCAGAAAGTCTATATAAATGTTCCCCTTATTCTTTATAAAAAGAAAACATTTCCTTTTATTTACAAGTAATTATGGTTAGGCGTAAAAAAAAGTTTGTGTGGTTCTGATTACATTCAACTTTAAAATAGGTGGGGTAGGTAGATTTTTTATTATATTTCATTATATCTTTTTATGTGTGAGTGTCCAGTTTTTCATTGTTTTCCAAATGGTCTCTGTGTTGTTTATTAGATTGGAAGAATAGTTTTATATTGTCATTTTAAGTTGATGTCTCTTTCCGCATCAATTATTTCTTCAAGATTTTCGCGATTTTATTTTATTATTTTTCTCGAATACCTAAAAAAAAAGTTTAGGATCGGCGTGGAAAACTAGGTGGGGCCGGGTAACGTAATAATTCAGAAAAGGACGAACATAACTGCGTAATGATTTAGGTCACTGGACACCAGCTGTTAACTGTTTAGAACTGTGTCCTATTGTTATGCAAATATACCCTTTACACTATGAAAAGTAAGTTCATCGATGTTTGCAAGAGAATAACGGGCATATTTCTGAATTAACTCGCCAAACCTTTGAAAACCAATTACATTTAATTGTATCATAGAACTAATAGTTTCATTATTTGTATCCCTTATTTTATAATCACTATCAATAGCGGTGACGTTCACGTCTGGCTCGGAGGCAGCTGACACAAATCTGAGTAACTGTGTAAGCTGCAGATGCGTGACAACACAGTTGGTGAATCTTGCTTTTCCTGGTCGGATATCAGTGTGGGGGGGGGGTGCTAACAAGATTGACAATTTTCAATCAAAAGAAATCTTTTCACCAAATTACATTCAATATATTGGCTAAGATTTAGTACTCGACTTTATCGCATAAATACGTGCAAATCTTCGCCTACGTGGCGTCAAACAGGGCAGATAAATAACCCATATCAACCCTGTTCTACTGAACTATTTTTTCTCTCTACTGTTCAAGCGTTCCTGCCAATCCTACGACACGATCAAGTTATCGTAATAATGATGTGCTTTCAAAACGTAAATGCACACATTACAAATATCCTTAGGTGGCATGAGTCTGATACGTAGCGGTACTTTTGTTTTCATTTAATACATTTTATTCCATCTACAAATCATGTAGATTATCGATATAGCAGCTGGCAAGCTTAGGGACTGGACAGAAATTACAGGGAGGGGGCTGGGGCATTGTTTTTCAAAAGACCGAGGCATGAATAATATAGACCCTCCTCAAATCGTTGCACAAAAACCCTGACCCCCCTACCATACATGAAAGAAAGTGACCCTCCACTCCCCAACAAATTATAGTGAGTTCACAAATACAATTCTGCTTGCTAAGTTTTCCTGAAACTGTGTCTTCACTGTAAAACACAGTACTGTCTCGCGATCGGTAGTAATAAAAGGAAGGGAACTCCAAACACCATCAATATTAAATAAGTGTGTAACACTGTGTTTACAATATAGGGTATGGTATGTCTGAGCTGTGAAATGTGACCCCCTCTCCCCCCCCCCCATCTCAAAACGACAAATTCATCGATAGATGATGACAATTATGTGGACAGATTAGAGGGACAGCAGCTATAACTTTTGATGATATTTTCAGTATGGTTTGTTCTGTGTATCAACTGCAGTTTTTAGTTTCTTGTTCTACTCCATAATGCACATTGAAACACTCCTGTGTTCAGCAAATGCTTGTAAACCCAACTTTTGACAATATTTTGAATTTCACTTTCTTCAACTAGAATTCGTTCTACTTCAATAGTATCGTTTCCATTTTAACTGTTTAGATTTTAATGTCAGTCAGCGGGAGACTGACTTCAGGAGGAGGTGACAATGTCACATATGACATATTCATAATTTTAGTAAATTCAATATTTTAACAGCATCGGATAACCACTTTGACTGAAAGGTCAACAGACTCTCTCAAGGATATCGGATTCAGACCACAAGATTCCAAGCGTACTCGAGTATGTGAGACGACAGTCTGCATTTCATAAATAGCTAGGATTCATCGTGATCATTTATCAATGTTTTGAGAATAGTCTTTAGGGCATGGGAACACCAATTGAAGAATTTAATATGATTTGCATTAAATACAAATGCGTCATGTAAATTTGGACTTTGATGACAATAAAGATAGACACTTGGAACTAACAGGCAGGCGCTTCACTTCGAGGGAATACAATGAACGATATGCCTTTCGGCTTGAACATAAACTGTGTGTAGTCTGAGCTAATTCCCTAACGTTCAAGTAGTGATCCTAGTACAGAAGTTGAGTCAGTACATAAGATGTGAGAGTGATTCGAGTTGATCTGTCAGCTGAGTGCAAAGATCAAAAAGTAACACAGACAGACAGACAGACAGACAGACAGACAGACACAGACACAGACACGGACACACACACACACACACACTTTTCACCCCTAATATATAACCTTCCTTATTTAAGGTAAAAATCCTATCATTTGACTGTTGCTAAGGGTGCAGTCATGGTTGCTAGATCAATTACGTGAGTAGGACACATTCACAATTTGCAGACTAACAGTTAACACTCTTTACTTACATGAACACAAGAGTATAAAATTGACGTAATCTACATATATGCAAATATTTTGTAAATATGTACAACAGCTATTCTAAAAACAGCCATGGGGGTGTGGCTACATTAACGAGTTTATGTTGATACTATTCCAAGTGTATAGTAGATGAGAGCTAGCAAAGTCACGGATCCAGTCACAGTAGACAAGCTACTTGTAAATCGATAGTTAAGATAGTCTAAAACTCACAACTGCAGTCCAGTTCATCACGTTCATCATAGCAATCTCGATAGTCATCACATCGGTAAAAGGAGGACATGCAACTGTCTCCATCGCCACAATCAAACAGACGTTCATCTGTGCATTCTAGGAACAAACACAAAACACGGAATTTTAAGCTATTACATCTCAAGGAAAAGCAACAATTTCAAATATTGCATTGATTTTGTTTTGTCATATAAATTGGTCTGTTTACTAGATAACTACCTTTGCGCCGATTTTGGCGGAAATGAGAGTAGCATATGTGACGTGATGTTTACACCTTCAAGGTAATTGTAATATCATATTAAGGGTCGCTTTTGGGGCATAATTATAGCTATCTGTATATTTCAAAGGTACTCATAGTATTCTACTTACTTGAAGAGTACTTGACCATCAATAACTATTGGAAGAACTCTAATTTAAACCGTGTATTACTGCATAACTTACAAATCATTGTATGATGGAATTTATCATGCTATAAAAATGTCGAGGAAATTCAAACTACATAATTTAAAAGAAGAAGTTTATTTCACAGTTATGTGCTATCCGGAACATATGCAAAACAAGAAAGAAAAGAAAAAAGTCTAAAGATTGTATTTGCACATGGAAGGAATTGTAAATTATAAAGTAGATTAAATCAAAACATTTATGAAGTGGTGAGTATATTTTGTGAAATCTCTACTTTATACAATCAAATGTTTTAACAATGCCAGAAGACAACTGCAATGTCATAGAAGACATTCATTGACACTAACATTTGACTAAAATAGTTTAATTGAGTAAATATGTTCACCTGAGTAAAAAGATTATAAAACTCCATACTCAGCCTGTGCAAATTTAAAACGAGTGGGGATAGTCTTTATGCTGTGCTATGTATACAAATAAATCTTTGTTCTTTTTCAGAGAGGAGACATGAGCGGTTCATACATGTAGGTGAACGAGAACAGGTATTTCATCATACCTTGGCAATAGCTCTCATCACTTCCATCACCACAGTTTGCGTAATTATTGCAAGCAAAATGATACGGCCGACAATCTCCATTGTCACATGGAAAACCTGGGCATGCTGTTCCAAAAAAAAGAAACTCGACTTAGCAGACACAATCCAGAAGCATTTGTGTAATTGATTTGTTCCTTTTAACTTCAAATAATTTTCATATTTTGCCTTGTTAGGCTAAATAAAAACGTGAAATAACTTGTGAAGTACCGTTTTGATACTTCTCCCTCTACACCCCACCCATTGCAGAGAATTCTGATCACAGCCTAATAAGGTCACATGTAATAAGTTTCATGAAATGAAAACACAAAATACATTGTTTGAAATTAACACAGTACAGAATTCTGATGAGGGCCTTAGAACTAGTTCCCGGGGATCTGCCCATGCACCAAATTATAGCAAATTAGGGGTACGGGTTATAATAACAAAAACACCTCTCTTGTGAATAGTGATTGGGATTATGCCGGTGGAAAGTGTATTAAACATACAGAAACCCTCGATGTAGTTAATGCAGAAATGAAACTATAGAGGCAAGTTAAAGGGTCGGGAAGATGTAGTCATCTCCTCAAAAAATACTGCTTTGGGTTTGCCTTAAATATTTTTCTATTACTTGGTCTTTCTTGTTGTTGTGGGCACAGAATTCCGAGTTAGGATAGCTGTATATTTCAAATTGTGTTGGCTAATTGACAAGATTACTTTTGGAATCGAAAGGTTATCATTTATTCTAGGTCGGGTAGCTATGGGACAACTGGTTAGTAATGTAATGGTCAAGAGTGTGTATATAGTGATCGTGTTTTAGGTCAAAGATCGAAAATGAAAGCTTGAAGTTTACAAAGTTTACGGATGTCAAGGATATTGAATTGATTAAAGAGAAAGTGGGGATGGGGTGGGAATGATACTATTGAGAAGGGTAAGGACAGATTTTGGAATGTGGTGACGAATGCGCGAAATGCTGTCAACCTTCGGACTAATAGTGTTTCTTACTTTCTCAATATGGGACATCCATGTCAGGGAAGGGTCTATTGATACGCTTTAGTAAGTGGCAGACGACACACCCTCTACGGGTGTGTTGCCAATACAAATGCCTCATTCCAAGAGGTGGAATGTTTGGGGCGTTCTAATCATATAATTTGTTTTTTCGATACTAATTGTAAGTTTATTTGCATTGCACCAGTGGTTAATTTTGTCCTGGTTTATGGACAGAAAGGAAAGGTTAATATGGGTGGATGTCATGTATGTGGAAAGGTTGATATCATCAGCAAGTAAACGAATGTTAAAAGAATCAGTAGATTTGTTAATAATTATCGTTAATATAGATCAAGAAAGGTCCCGAGATAGATCCTTACGGTACTCCACACTTGATCTGTCTCGGGTTTGAAGTAATGCCATTGATGTTTACAACCTGTTTGCGATTTTCCAGATTGCATTGGAATCAATGGAACAGGAGTTCTCTAATTTCATAGGACAGTTTTTGAATAAGAATAAATCTTTTTAAAGTCAATAAAGATGTCGTTTTATCTGTAATATCAGAAACAAAATCAGCTAAAAGCAAGTTTTTTGCTACTTGCTTTTCAAAAACCATATTGGGTATTTATAATAATATTACATTTTTCAAGGAAAGGGATAAGTTGATCATGAATAATTGATTCGAAAACTTTGCTGATCTATATCAATAAAATTATCGCTACTTAGCCAGCCAATTAACAGGTAGTATAGTTTCAATGTGCAATAGCTCATTTCAGAGTGCGAATAGTTGCTATGCGATGGAGTGTCCTCAGTCAAAAAACAGTATGTAGGGTGGAGTTTTGTCTTGCTACTATAGGAATGGTGTACCATGTGTTATTGTATAGGTTTGAATTGATTTTTAAATCTTCTACAAATGACCTTAACAACAAAGCTTATGTTTTAAATGCTGACAACAGTGACCAATGAAAAATGCGTAAGTAAAATGATGGTATGTGAAATTTCCATTGTATAATTACTAGTATTCACTTTTAAAGACAATTTTAGACACGTGAACTTTGCAAACAATGTTGGAAAACTGATGTGTTATATTTAAAATGGAGCTAGAAAATGCTATAGACCCATATTACAGAATGAAAAGATGTGCTTCTTATCCCTGTTTTAATAGGAGTTGAATAATGAAGAAACAACACCACACTTCAATCGAATTCGATGCCGTCCGTTGACTGAGGGCACTTTGTCACAGAACAACATACCGAACCCGGAAATCCGCTATATTCAGTGAGTTAATATGTCTTGAATGTAAATATCTTTTTGTCTTTGGACTTACAAGTGCAATTCTGTTCATCACTTCCATCGTTACAGTGTAAAAATGAATCACATCGACCGATAGCAGCAACACACTCTCCGTCATTACATTTCAATAGATCTTTATGTGTGCAATCTAGAAGCAAACAAAAAATGGTAAATTGTCACGCTGTTACTTCTCAAAGTAAAAGTTCGGGGAGACATTTATTTGTGGTTTTAGTGTACATTACGTAATTACTTCTACCAACTACTACGATTCTGGGTAATACAATAGTACCCTGGTAAGCTATTCAACCTTGAAATCTTTAAAAAAAAAAAAAAAAAAAAAAAAAAAAAAAAAAAAACGACTGCACTTGATATATTTTTGTGTTCAGTCATTTAGAGGTGGTTTTTTTTTTTGCAAGGATCCATGGGAAACCATCTGGTGATGATATCACAGGAATATAACACAAGGAGTTCAAAACATGATATTTAGTGATATGTATACTCAATAACCTTTAACTTTTACATTGTAACGATTATTAGAGACGACACATGACAGGTACATCAATAAATTAATAAATCTAAATATTGTACCTTCGCAAATGTCTTCATCACTTCCATCACCACAGTGATCGTAATTATCACAAAGGAAAAGCGAAATAATACATTTGTTATTTCTACATAAATATTCCGTGCACGCTGTCCAAAGATAAACAAAAACACAGTGTTAGTCCAAAATTGTTAAATAATGTTGGTTGTATGATTTAGTTTTAAATGATTCAGAAATACAATTGTTCATACATATTCTTCTGGGATGATTTCGATATATTACGATAATAAATGTATTGTGCCTGTTGATTATGTGATGTCATTAATCATGAAAGACCAATGAGAGTTCCACCAGCCGCTGGCAGTGGTACGATGGTCTTAAACAGCAGAAAATATGTACAATTCTTAATAGTGATAGGTTTTTTTTCTCTCCATTTAATAGAAAGACTTCTGAGACAGAGATAGAGAGTGACATGCAGAGCAATCTGTGCATTTACTATTACCGATCATAGAACCAACAACCTAACCTTTCTTAATAACACAAACACTATTTGCAACATGAACTGCCGGTTGCACTGGTGTTTGAGGAGGATATCTAGAAAGACGTCTGGTGACAAACAATTCATGACAAGATCATTGGTAAATTTGGAATGATATATGGATGACTACGTTTATCATTATCAAATTTATATTGCATAACATACCAGTATTACTCCATATTTCAGTTAGTGATTTCTAATGTAAAAAAATAAGAAGGAAAGTATTTTGGTTAATATATGCAAAGTAGCAAATGATGTATTAGGACATACACACAAAGAAACAAAAGTTCTATTACAGATATTTTAAAACCCCATTGGCTGATTCGCTGCACACAACTACAAAACCACTGTTTGTGATACAGAATTAGAAACTTCGTGAATAATATCACCCTTTATCCAAACTATTGTTGACAACTTAAGTCAATACAAGACCTATAAAGCTCCAGATGTAGTTGGCAAAATCTGAGTTTTTATGACAAATATGGCCTCCATTCGGCCATTATCGTGAAGGTTAACAATCAAATTGCCGTGCACAAGCAGACAATAGGATCTGACATTCTGTGTCAGATTTGGTTGAAATCAGTTCATGCATTTCAGAGATACGGGTTGATACGCATACAATGCACGTCCGTTGGGGATGAACAAAGCATAAGTATTTGCATAATTAACGGGGGCATATGTTGCAATATTCGATAAAACTCATTTATATGCACAAGTACGGATGAGGCTTATGATATCACATCAATTTTGATTTCAAAAATCGAAAAAAGGAAGAAAAATAGGAGAAAAACGACAAAAAAAAGAAAAACAAGTTTCACAAATCGATTTTCATTTCAAATTTGTTTTCACTTCCATTTTCAGTTGTAAATTGATTTTCATTTCAAATTCGTTTTCACTTCCATTTTCATTTGCAAATTGATTTTCATTTCAAATTCGTTTTCACTTCCATTTCCATTTGCAAATCGATTGTTATTTCAAATTTATTTTCACTTTCATTTTCATTTGCAAATTAATTATCACTTCAAATTCGTTTTCACTTCCATTTTCCACAAGATTACATTTGTATTGGTAAAATTCATGTTTTCATTGGTCAATTTATATATTCGTATTATTAAAACTATTATTTCATGCTATATGTAATCTTATTATCATAAACAAATACATTGGTATTCAGAAACATACATTTGTATTTGTCATTTTCATTATTGTTATTTATGAATCACTTTTGTATGCATATCATCAACTTACTTTCATATTAGACAGATGTTATATAATTGCTTGCGTACTCTATGTCCACATGTTAGATCCTATGTGTGATAAAGTTTGAAGTAGTTAGTTGTTTTACTCTGACCCTACACTATCAAGTGTTAACGAACAGTCAGTTACACAGGGAGGGGCGACAAATATCACAGCATACAGCAAAGATTCTAGCACACCAGCTTTTCACTGGAAGGAGACTTGATTTATTATTCCATATGAACTTACTTTTGTAAAATCCAAATCTAACATTTCACATGAAAACACAAGTATTTTATAAAACGAGTAAGAATTTCTAACACCTCCCTAGATAATTGAAATGATACTCATTGGTTAGTCGTCATCACATGATTACTCGAAGTATTATGATTGGATCCGCGAATCAAATTACATAAATCTGCCCTAGAGTTAATATATACTCGCCTCAGTCACAATCAGGGTACATTTTCAAAATCTTCAATGTTACAAGCATAGTTGCAAAACTCTGTGCCAAAGAGAAACTATCTGCCAACTTTATTTTGAAGAAAGCTTTGAGAACTAGTACTGAAAATTTCAAGTGAATCCACCAAGAATTGTTCAAACCCCAACTAATATTATGTACAAAAATGGGTCAGTTTTGAGCGTTACGACTCTGCAGTAGAATTTAGTAAATGTTTGGCACTGAATCAAAAGAAATAAACAACTATAATGACTTTGTATACTATCAACTGATGATATATATGTATGATGTAAATCTTTTGCAGACAATTTTGAAGGGTATATGCCCATATTGTTCACATTTAGTGTAACACACCCCTTTGTTACAAAAATCTGTATTTTTCATATGCCTGAGAAAAACCTATCATTAGATCAAACAGTATCCTTTGAAATGTTAGGAAATG
The DNA here is from genome assembly GCF_964340395.1 of Glandiceps talaboti. Lineage (NCBI taxonomy): Eukaryota > Metazoa > Hemichordata > Enteropneusta > Spengelidae > Glandiceps > Glandiceps talaboti. Next base: position 8,501,335 of record NC_135567.1, on the reverse strand, counting down.
GATTATTAAAGATAGATACTATGACTACTTCTTTATTGAAACCAAACAAATAACAGAGTAGGTACCTAATTTCACACTATTGACGTAAATCTTAAGGTATGGGTTACATCGAAAAAAATGTCCTGTCCGTACCCCTATATCTAAAACCCATAATAGGTGTGTATTTCATTTTCTGTTTGTATGTATCAGTATTACATAAAGCACCATCCACCTTTATATACTAACCACATAATTATCATCAAGTAGTATTCCTGGAATTTCACTACAAAGGGTATTTGTCCTGTCCACACCCCATGTCCTGCCCGTACCCCACATTTTGGAAATGCTATTTTTAGGAAGAAAAAATTACCTGATATATTTGATTAAGTTAACAATTTCATAGACAATGTAAATAGTAATATCAAAGCATAAACTAATCATGAGTGTGCCAATTATGATTGCTAAATAACTAAATTGTTCCTCATAATATTGATCACATGTAAATATGTTTCCTTAACAGTACATCAGTATAATACATATAAATATGTGTGATTTTTTTGTATCAGCATTTACCATGTAATTCAAATTTTAGGCATGTAAATCAAATATGTATGTGCATTCAAGTATTTCATCTATAAATTCTCTAGTATTGTAATGGGGTACGGACAGGACAAGTTTGCTGCTGTCATGATGATAATATATGCATGTATCAGTACATCAATAAATGTTGAAAGTAAACCCCCAAAATCACACATGATTCTATTGGTATTGAATACATGTTATAATTTTCATGGTAAAAAATATGAGACCTTTGAAAGAAAAACATTTTCACTGTGACAAGTTGTAGAGTAAAATGATTAATTAGAAGTGCATGGTTTATCATATATATGTGTGTGCCATGTTTTCAATACCATGTTGTCACACACATAATAAAGTTGTTAATGAAACTCATGTCATGACTTTGTAGTAATGTATGTCTCATTCACTACAGTGATTACTGATCACCTACCTTGATACTCAACAAACTTGTTCTTTGGGGTAGTGTGTACAAATTACTTACCATGTAACAATATTCTGTATGGTTGCTATGGTAGTTTATTGATTAGTCAGCTGAAGTAACTGTCGATGCTTATTTGAAAATCACAGCAGGACAGTAGACAGCTTTTTGTGCAGACTGGTCAGTATTTCATTTATTTTGATAGAAAATGAAATATTTTTCTGGGGACTATGAGCAAAACTTACAATAACAGTTGTAGTTTCTTACCAGTAGCAAATTGATAACATGACATGCAGAATTGTACATTGTACATGAGTTTTTCAAACGTTGAGTCAACTGGTTTCCCACAGTATATTCAGGTCACAAAGAATTGACAGAAAGGTGACATTATTTGTAATATTTACGATTACTGAAGGGAGAGAACTAGACTATTTGGTTGTAATTTGTATTTAAGTGTAAATGATGAATTTGAGTTGTACATGTATGTTGTTATGGTGTCATTGAATATCCAAAATGTTGATGGTTTTACAATATTTAAAAAAACTACAGAAATACTACTGATTTTCAGCAGCGAAAATAAGCACTAATTGGCCTCATGAGTGTTAGTTCCTACCCAGGTTGCGTTTTATGTCCAGTGTTACCACTTTCATTTTAGATATATGCGAGAATACATTTTTGAACAATGAGACCCCTAACCACAGAATATATTTCTAAAAACACTCTTAAAAAAAGAAGATATAGAAAAAAATATTTAAAAAGATCTTAGTCGTTATGAAGAATACAAGAAGAAAGATAGTGAGCGGAAAAAGAAAGCCAGAGCTACACAAAGATTATTAATGAAGAAAGACATACCACTGTTGAGGAAAGAACAACTTAAGAGTAGAGATGCAAAAAGGTGATATCGTGCAAAGAAAAATGCAGAAAATATACAGAGTAAGAGGCGTGCTGAAGCAACCAAGAAATGTCAGTAAGAGAAGGCATATGGAAAGTCAAGGAAACAGCAGATCCTGGAACGTAAAATGGAAGAAGTAAAGAAAAAGGAAAATGTGATGAGGGCACAAAAATGGCGGCTTAGAGTCAAACTGAGAGCAAGTAAATCAGAAAAGAAAGTAACCACCACCAGTACAGCCGTTACATCACCATCCCAAAAGAGTCGACATGTACAAAGAATAAAAAGAAATCTTCCCAAATCACCAGAAAAGAGAGCAGAAATTCTGGTGGCACTGTCAAAATCTTCAAGGTGTAAGAAGATCCTAGAAAAGAAAGGTATTTTGGCTCAACAGGGAAGACAAAAATTCGAAACAGCAGAGAGTATCATATGTGGTATGAGTGACCTTATTCACACGGTAAAACCTAAAGGTGGAATGAAAGCTCCACACAGAAAGGTTCATTCAGCTCTTCAACAGACTGCACTTCATATAAAATCCAAGTATAAAATACAAGTAGGTGCCACACAACTGAAAGTGAGCAGGAAAGCCAAACAACTTGATGGAGAATGGTAGACACGGACAACCCAAAGGAAAAAGAGAACGGACAGGATTCCAGAAGGTATCAGACAAGAAATTGAAGACTTTTACACAGACGGTATAGTTAGTACAACGGTTCCAAATTCTCATTCAGCTAAGACAACACCCGATGGTAAATACTGTGCTGTTCATATTATGACATGCACTCTCCAGGAGGCCTATGATGTATATAAAATGCAACATCCTCACAGGAAAATTGGTAAATTTACAACATTTAAAAAAATAAAGCCACGCAAGTGGTCTTGTCTCTGTCAGATATGCTGCAATTCATCTCTTAAGGCACAATCACTTAGAAATTTTGTGTCGGGAATTGATAAATCAAAATTGTCACTGGTTAAATTATCCAAACAGAAAATAGTAAACCTAACAATATGTCCATCCACTACTGAATACCCTAAAGCTGCTTGCATAAATCGCACCTGTATGGACTATGGGGCATCTAAGCTTAAGCACTACTACACATCTATTCTGCATAACAACAGTGATAAAAACCTCACATGGTATAAATGGGAAACAATTGCTGTCAAAAGTGGAGACAAAACTAAACGCATTACATCCTGAGTCAGAAAAGAAACAACTCTTGAAACATTCATGAATGATTATGAGAATGATCTTCAAACCCTCCCAGCACATCTTTTCCGTGCAACGTGGCAACACCAACAAATGAAGAAATGCATACAAACAAGTTGGATGACAATGAACTTTGTCAATTAATAGATTATGCTGAAAATTACTCATGGAGCTTTAGAAATGAAAGCCAAAATGCATACTTTGACAAGAACCAAGTAACAATCCACCCCGTGATGCTATACTACAAATCCAATACAGACAAGACACTTGTAAAACATGCGGTAATTGGAATAACAGATGACGATATTAAAGATGTGACTGGTGTAAGGTCATTTGAAGATGAAGCAATCCGAATTGCTAAGGAAGGAAAAGACACCAGCATTGACAGGGTACATGAGTGGACAAATGGCTGTCCCTGCCAGTACAAAGGAAAAAACTCCTTCCACAACATTTCCACCAGAGATCTTATTACAAGAAACTATTCTGACACCTCACATGGGAAGTCGGTGTGCGATGGGTTGGATGCTATAGCAAAAAACAGTGTTATACCAGCTGTAATGAGTGGGAGAGAGGTAATAGGTCACGCTAGTGACCTCTACATCTTTTGCAAAAAGAAGTTGACCCATGATGCAACACTCATTTGTAAGGATAAGCAGAAGCATATATCAAAACGTGACGTAGTATTTGTCAGTAACTCAGATGTTCACCGTACACCTTCTACAGCAAAAACTCTACCTGGAACAAGGAAGCTTCATGCTGTCAGAAACGTTAACTCACCACTTCACCTAGAAGTCCGCACCCTGTCCTGTTACTGCTGTAACTGTCAGAGAAACACAGGGCCATGCAAAAATGCAGAATACGTACAGCCAAGGAAAGAAGTAACCGTGGGAGTAAATCATCCCACAGACATCAATATCCAGAGCTGTATCCTTTTGGTTACTCTACTTGTTTTAGTGAAGGATAACTATTTTTCTAAAATATACCATAATTTCTTTGCTACCTGACTTCACTAAATCAACTATTCTTCCTGTACAATTGTTAGCAGTCATATTTCCTATACAGCTATTTTTAGCATGTAGTGGTGATAACAACAATAATGTGGCACACCAGGTGCCTTGTCATTCAACTTCAAGTGTTGGTTACAGTAAGGATGTGATACCTCTGAACCCATCCAAACGAAAGCATGCCTCTTAGTAAATATTTACTGGTTATATATTGTAGAACAACTGTCCATTCAATAAAAATATTTCTTTGTATTTGAATAATACAATCATTTCTTCCAAATATGAAATATTACTGATACATGTATGTTCTATTTTCTGCAACAGCTCTTAAGCATGTAGTGGAAATAGGCTAAGTGGATTAGGTAGTAGTCGTAGTAGTAGTAGTAGTAGTAGTAGTGAATAAGGTGGTGGTGACAGAGTATCTGTACCAGTACAAAAAGCAAGCCAAGAGAAAGAAGATAGTGACAGCTCTGTGAGTATTTGAAGTAAACACATTGATTCATAAAATGCATGCAAGTACACTATTCGACACACCAAACACCACAACCTGAAAGAAGCCCTGTGAATATAGCTACCATTCATACTAGTACAGGGAATTTCATTCTTCCCTCATTAACATATGTGAATTATTTGAATAAATTAATAAATGCCTGAAATTATGTCATACATTAAAATTCTACAATATCTCTTCTACTTAGGGAAAATAGAGTGATAACAGAAGGAGAAACTGCAAATGGCATCACTGAAGGATCTTTTGTTGCTGTTATGTTACAAGGAAAACGAAAAGACTCTGGTTATGTTTATATGGCTGAAGTAAGTGTTAGCTTGTATTTTTGTGTCCATGAACAGTGCCAAATATTTTTGTTCATTTCTGAAGACATAAAAAGTTTGATATAAATTTTCTGAGATATATTTGATTTACTTGCAGGTTGACACTCTAGAAGACGATGACGTATTTCTGTGTTATATGATGCATGAAGATGGGATGTACAAGTGGCCTACAAAACCGGAATTCTCATTCGAAGCTAAAACATCTCTTCTGTGCAGTGTCAAACATCCATCTCTTATGAACAGCCGTGGATACTTTAAATTTAATGATCGTTGTATGCAGACAGATAGAGAGAAGGCGTTGGAGAGACATATTAAATCTGTATTTTTTAAATAGTGTTTTGTTGGATAACTACAACAATGTTTGATCAACTGTATCTGTTAGTCTGTCTCAAGCTCTGCTAAAAGTACATACTATCAGCAAGTTTCTTTATTGATCACAAGTAATATTTCATTCCTTGATGTTTAATTTGATATCACCAAGTCTGGTTAGTCATAACACAGATAGTATGACACTCATACACTCTCAATTAACTCAGACTAATAAACAAACAACTCCAACATTTGATATTAAATTAGCACCTTGAACAAAATACAACATTGCAACTTTGTTAAATCAGATTAGATACAACTTGCATCCTACATTGTCCCAATCCTGATGACTCTACTTAAAACACCACTTGTGAAATGTACACTAATTAAACATTAGGGAGTGAAATATTACACTGTGATCAAAAGAGAAACTTCCCACTAGTACAAGTAGGTGGTTCTAGCACTGCTTGAGAGATTTGAAGAGATATAGTTAGTCATGTTGTGGGATGTCCGTACCCCCAAGGTATTCTTGTATTGATGGTGTTCATTTTGTATAATAAACAACAACAACAACAACAACAACAACAACAACAACTACAACAACAATGATTGTTGATTGATCAAATGTTATAAACTGTGTTTTAATAATGTTCCTAACTGATTTATCATCATGCTATCAATATAGTACCAGCCCTTGAGTAGCATAGTGTGGGTTCTTAGCAGTTAATGCCTGACATAAAAAATCATTTTTCTACTGCAACTAATAGAAAAACAGTCTATGTTACAATTAACTGTATATTTTTCAACAATAAGTATCATGGAGCTAAGAAAAGTATATGACACTGAAAAATTTTAAGTATAGAAGATTAGAATACACATGTAGGTGTATGGTCTCACAAAAGTGACTCATGTAATGGTGTCCTGTCCGTACCCCCTATTACAGCTTCTGCATTGACTCATTACTCATTTACCACTAAGTATTTTAATACTTTTGTACAATGCCTTTATACTTTCCTATATTTCTTACAGCCTAGAGATTTGGGGCAGTACTTACCCAACATATCTGAATTGCATTCTAACTGCCCAAAAAATGATTGTTCGCACGATGCTGTTCAAATCTCACATGGAACACTCGGCTCCTTTATTTATAAAGCTAAATATTCTAGATATTTACAAGCTTCACAAACTCTTAATAAGTTCTTTTATTTACAGCCTGGTTCACTTGAACTCACCACATTAAACCATTATGTTCAAGTCGTAAACTTTTTTTCCTGGACAAAAAATCACTGGAACTTTCTAACTTACTTTCTCTTCTTCAACAATTATTCTGTTTCCATATCTATTGCATTCTGATTAAAAGACATGTGTTTATCAGTGACTTAGATTTTTGAGAACTTTTTCTGTTTTGATGAAGTAGTTTCAATTCAGCAAGGAAAAGTAAAAATAAAAACAACATTGTAAAGCAAGTCTACGAATAATACTGAAGAACAACTTTAGTTAGTCAACAGAACATGTTGTAATGTGAAATCTATTTCTTGATGAAAATGTCATCACTTTTCCTTAACAGTGTAAAAATGTCCTGTCCGTACCCCACTGACAGTGGCGTATATTATATTACAGGAAATAAAATCTAGAGGAGAATGCTCAAAAACCTTTTTGTACAATACGTATCAGATATCATAGTTTCAAGAAATATAAAAAAAAAAGAAGTCTCTGAAGAACTTCATTTTGGGGTGTTTTTGCAAACTAGGGTGTGCCCTGATTGTGACTGAGGCGACTATATGCTATCATTTTGGTATGTTTGTCAAGATCTACCACATTGACGTCCCCCATGGAGTCGTTCAAGTATAAGTGCACTTCCTGTATACTAAGGGATTATAACTACTTAACTCTCTAAATATCAATTAACTTCTAATATATATTTTAACAGCTTTGAAATACTTTGTAATATGCAGTTTAAATTCCTATGTAGCTAATCTAATTCATCACAGCATAGGGTACACATGTGTGTTGCCATTCAAGTAAAATGTATATATATGTTCGGTAAACTTCAATATTTTGGGGGTAAACCTCAATTTGTGTTCGTAAAAGTTAAGTTTGTGTTTGTAAAATGTCAATACAAATTATGTCATTTGTGTTGATGAGTCATGTTCTGTGAACGTCACATTAAAAGTTGTAGGGAATTTTCAGTTAGCTACACGCTACATTAGTTTTTCACTTATACTACTGGAGCACACAGTATTAAATGCGAATAGCTCAACAAACATAGACTTATGCTTCGCCAGTTACCTTTCCGAACAAGATGGTTGCATTTTCTCCTCTAAATCCTGTCTGGCCTTTAAGAGCTGGGGTTAACACTATTTAACACTATTTGTCTAGTAGCTCAAATTGAGAAGTTAATTTAATATATTTTTGACCAGGGGGCAAAATTGCCGAAATAGTAAATATTCAAATATTGGTCCGTGGCATTATAGAAGTTGCCTTTGGCAACTAATTTGGAAAAAAAGAAAATGGCAGGCGATGACATAATGAGTATGACGAAACCAAATTTTCTTTCTGTCAGTATGCAGCTAAACTAAAAATAAGATAAAAGAAATGCAAGAAATAAGGGAAGATATAAAAAAGGATTACATGCAAATTAGTGAAATATTGAAAGTGTTGATTCAACATAAAGAGTATAGAGTAAAATAGTGAAACTGTCGAAAATCTTTTAATCCATTCGATCAATGTGTCTAGCTAAAAATACGTTTTTCCTTTTTGATTCTAATCAAAACCGAAATTACCAACGAAATTATACTACTTGGTATTTGAAAAATGTTCAAATATATACCAAAGAGTGTAACAGCAACCAGCAATGGATTGATATACAAAATGAAAGCAAATAACAGTGGTACATGGTGGCGATAGTGGGCGGGCTTCTTTCATTCATTCGTGTTTCTTTCCTCCACCTAAGTCAGTATAGGCGAAACGCACTGGTGTACTATAAAGCATCATATAAAAATTGTTCTAAATATTAAAATGGCTTTTGAAATCAAGAGTGAAAAAAAAGAAAATAATTGTCTTTGTTGTTTAAAATACAAAGTTAAAATACATGATGGAAAACAGAGAATAAATAGGTAAATGTAATTACTGGTGATATACTGGTTATCATAATATATGTAGAACGATCCGATGTGTAACTACTGAGTATAAAGTCAAATGATTCCAAATAACTGTAACTATAATGATTAGGTCTAAAAAAATAATTTGTTTGGTCCGGTTAACTGACCCCACCTAGTTTGTCACTACCGTACCTAAACGTTTGTTTAAATTGCAAAAATTGTGAAGTCTCGTGAGAAATATTGCCATGCGGAAACTAACATCAACTTAAAAGACAATATAAAAATGTTCTCTTCATCTGTAATGGCTGTACATTTGATAAGAAGACATACATAACATAGAGACCATTTGGAAAATAATGGAAAACCTGAACTAGACACTCACGCACGAAAAGAAATTTAATAAAATAAAATAAAAAATCTATCTACCTCACCTAATCTTATATTGAGCATAATCGGAACCACACAATTTGTTTTACTACGTCTTCCAATAATAGTGTAAACGTAGTTTTTACGAACTACAATCTAAAATATATACTGAGTAAATGATTGTATTGAGTAAGTATCGATTAAATATTGAGTATATATTCAAAAGTGAAAAATGCATGTGTAGAACCAATTGTCAAAACGAAGTATATAAGCCAATAAATAAATCTCTCCATGACTACATGCATATACAATAGTCGTAGTCTTAAACTTAATAAATGGTCATCATTGCAAATCATCCTGTTAAGTACATTCATTCTAATAAACCATAGACAAATTAGAAATGGCTAGGGTATCGAGTTATCGTCATTGTCACCATGGAGACCGTTATTGTCACTACGAAAAGTAGCAATGTAACCACAGATGTCAGTTTGGGACGTCGTGGCTTGTGTGTTTGGGAGTGAACACGCCACGAAACTATTCATTTCTTCTACCAAAACGAATACAAAACTTATAAATTATGAGTGAAAAAACTTAATAATATACTATACTGTCAAAAAATAAGTAGTATTTACATGGAATTCATTTGCACCTATTACTTGGGTAGCTAGCCGAGGATATATGTCGGGAAACAGTCGTTCGCGCAAGCACGACCTGTAGTACAAGCCAACACGATACAAACATTGCATATCATCAAAAGTTTATAAATGACAACTTAACTCAGGATAAAAAAAAATTAATGGTAAACGAATCATTATCAAAACCCTCATTATTTCACCCTTAAACTCATTCAATGGAGTTATTCAGAACATGTTGTCTATGAGAGAAACTATGCGGTGTAAATCAAGTTTGAAATCATTGTCCTCGCAAAGGGACTATTTCTATCCTCCAAAATTTGCACTTGCGGCAATTGACCGGTCATAAAATCTACGAAGGTGACAAAACCGGCCTTCGAAAAAATAGTTTATTATAAACTATGCAAAATCTGTATATTCAACTTGTGCATATAGATTACACCATGATTAGCTTGGCATATAGTACTCAGACACAGATATCACATAGACAGGCGAGAAATCTAATAAGTGAATAACGAAGAGAAGTTGGTCATAGTTTGTTAAGGTTTATCGCAAACACTTTCCATAGGAAATTAAACAAAAGGGTTGACAACGCAACCAATACGTGTTTACAGTATAAGAAAGTTGATATGACCACCTCACAGAAAATTAATATGATGATAATGAGATATGCATAGTTTATGAACCCAAACTTGTAACAGGGTGACGTTGTAAACTTCTTTGCGCGGTTGTATTAAGATTTGAAGCTGGATTCCAGCTGTGAATTACCGTGGCTGAAAATACCGTGGCCGAAAACGACAAATCGCTCTTCTGTTTGTATTATCGCTGTACTTATCTTAAAATCGCTGCTGATTTAAAAATGGGATGAGGAATAGTCTTTCCATTTTACAAGATACTCAAGGTTACTATTTTTGTAGCACCCTTTTAGAGTTCGTTTGATTTCACAATATGGCGATAAACAAACATTGCTTCTGGTATCAGTATTGACGTCCAAGTAAATTCGTATCTTGGTGAGTCTCAGTTTGAGGGTGTGGTTATGGCATTTCGTTGTTCGGTACATAATATGATTCAGTATCTGAGTTTAAGTGATAATTTGTCTCATTAGATCATTCTCACAAATCTGTGTTGTCATCCAAAGGACTCTCATTTTGTGTCAGTCGGTGCATGTAGTAGGCGTATCACTAATACTAAGTAAATGGGATGGTCGTAAGACAATTAGCATGGATAAGTTTGGGATATATCTTATTGCTAGGAATATATTCAAACTTGAAAATGACAGGTGAAGGTTGTTCATAGTTACGGAACGGGCCCCTGAAAGGTTGATGCAACTGCTGTATGATATAAGTATACAGCATCACCTACTTTGAACTTATCTTGTACTTTTTGCCATCTTATCAAAATGAGTTTTCATTTTCGCCTGAGCTTTCTTGATATTTTAATAAGCTAAATTAATAGCTAGATTTCAACGGCTTGCCATTTCTTGCAAGTGGAAATCAATATGTCCTGATTTGCCTAAACGTGGTAGGATTTCGGCAACAATTGGAAGTCAGTATGTGCTTAGAGTACGGAGGTAAAAGTGGTCTTTAATAGGTTTGTTTACAACCCATTTCGTTCACAGGCTCTGTTTAATATACCGCCACACAGGAACTAAAAAGAAACTATAAATGATATTTAACACTATTAAGATAGCAAGATTGAATGAATACAGTCTCTTATGACATTTAAATTTGTCTAAAGGAAATGAATTAAAGTGCCACCGTGCTGACATCAAATAAAGCATGGCTGGTTGTTTCATAACAATCCAACAGCTCTGTAAAGCAATACTGTGATTTTTCTTCATTTTTCATTTTTCAAAGTTCCAACAGATATAATCATGATGAATGTGTCTATGTGAATCGCTGATTGCAATCCTGTCTATCACGTACTGAAACTATAATGTATCAAGACGTATACAAACACTCAGATACCAGGGCCGTAGTTCACCAAATTGCCAGTGTGTGTGTGTGGGGGGGGGGGGGTGAGGCAGAACTTTGCCTTGGTGCAATCTTGCATTTAACATTTAGAAATGTGGCTAATCTACATAAATTTGCATACAATTTACATTATATCTATTTTAGCATACGTATTTAAATATCATATGTAAGGCCAGAAACAATGAAAAAGCTGGTCAACGTGCAACCTAACCCATCACATTGGGTAGATAGGTAAATTTCATTTTTTTCACAATACTTGACAAGGATAAAACAAACTATATTTAATGATAGCATAATATTTCAGGTCGAATTTAGATAGAACTTATTCAGTCATCTTGATACTATCTCTTGCAATTTGTCTGCATAGCTGCAGTTAGGAAATGTACACAATTCACGGTTAAACAAATGTTGTAGCTCCTCTCACCCTCTCTTCTCAAAAAAAATATTAAGCCCCGCCAAATGAAACTCAAGCATTATTTTAGCCACCCTTTCTGTCACATTCACAACAGTGGAGATATAAAATTATATGGTACAATGAGGCATTAAAATAACAGTGATAGTCAACTACCATAATACTCCGAACGAGATTACTTGACACAGGATGTGGATTTCACATACATAAGGAGATGTCTCTAATTAGCTCTAACCTATACAGAGAGGTACTTAACAGACCCCATCCATCTTGTTTTGGAAAAAAGACAATTATCACCTTGATTGCTACTGATTGGAAGGAGACAACTCCGAAGGTGAAAAAGAATGAAAATAAGACAGTGTAGGAGACCATTTAGAGGCATAAAATATCAAACCATAGACATAATTTAAGGTCTTACAATGCTTGAATATGGTAATGAAACACAGAATTGAAACAATTATGCTATGCGCTTCATTACATATTATCTGGAAGTTTATTTTGTTGTGGCAAAGCTGAAAGATATTTTGCGGATGTGCACTTGGTAAATGATTTCTCCTGAAGTTTAATTTGGTTCCAAAAAATCCCGAATAAAGAGCAAAACATTTCAACCCCTCCCATGGTCGTAAACATTTGCTCAATTCTTTTTAGTGCACATTGGATATGCAACAGCTTAATTTAATGCTTGTATGCATCATGAGAGCCAAATAAACCTGTACAAGATATTATAGTAGACTCAAATGTATATTGTTAAATGTACTATTTAGAAAATATAAAGAAACATCTTTAATTTTGAAACAAATGCGAACCCGCGTGAGGATATATTGCCCATCACCAAAAGAATACATATAGTTTGAACAGCTTTTTCATTTATCCTGGCCTAATGTCGTATCTTTCAAAGTAGTTGCCGAAAAGATGTCACATTCAAAGTAAAAAAAAATTAAATTTAAAAAAATGGATGGTGCTTTCTCAAATAAGTAACAAAATAATCATTTTCTTTACCCTACTGCCAACACTTTTATGGCCCTCCTTTATTATGTCAGAACCCAAGGTGAACACAGTGAATTCTCATTGTCATTATCATTATAATGGAAATTGAAGTTTGGATTTTGACGTCGAAGGTACAACTCTGTTAACTTTAGAAATTCAAGGCCATTCTTTCCATAGCAAATTGTCGCTTCAAAATGAATTGCATAATAACGCTAGTGTCAGTGCAATGATATAATTATATCAAACAACATTTTAACCAAAGACAACGTTGAACACAATTATTGAAAGTGGATCTTACACTGCGTACACAGTTTAATAGTTTTTTCAGGGCCACTATATATTCCAAAAAGAGATCTGCCGTTTTATCAGTAAATGTTTTAATATAAGGAACAAGATGTAAATGAGATCGAGCGCATCTTCGGAGTCACGAGTCATTGTATGCAGCATAGCAGGCAACCTCACGTTGAACGACTTTTTCCGTCTTTTTTTTGAGTTTCACTCGCTGATATTATAATTGCGACTTGCTATCTTCAAATGAAGGCGACTTTCAAGACTACTGTTACTCGCGGAAAATGCACAGTGCATGTGCGCACTTCTTTTGTACTTTCCTGCACATAGAATTTTTAATTTACTATACTGCAAAAAGTTACAATTTTTAATTGGACACATTTGTATTCAAAGTTAAGCCAGCGTACAGTTGAGATATATATTGGCGAGGGGTCAGTGTACAGTCACTTTTGACTTTAGTGCACCATCAATTTAGATCGCGCATGTGCTAGGAATCGTTACGTAAATAGTGATTTTAATAACTATGTATTCAAAAAGTCTCTTTTTTCTTTCTTTTTTCCAAAATCTCAGGGGGGGGGGGGCCGCAGGCTACGGTACTGGATACAGTACTGTAAATAGAGAAACTAACTGATTTTAACACAGTCACATAAATTACTACATTATGCAGACAAACTGGTCTTATCACAAATTTCAACACAAAACATTTTCAGATAAAAAAGTGTCTGTTTCCAAATACCTCGGCAAACCCTAGTTTAAGAAACAGGTTTTAAACATTTAAAACAAAAAAATAAGAAATTCTTTGTCTTCTTGACCTTCACGTATGTCTGTTTTCTTTCCCCAGTGGTCAGCACACAACACAACATCTTGTTTTTTTTGATCGAAACAATATTTTTTCAAAAATAAAAAATTTAAAAGGTAAAATAAAATACATCCCCTACCTACATACCATATTTTCTGAGGGCATATAATCGGAAACACAAAATTATTTTTCCACGTAATTAAGAAGACAATGCGCTTACCTTTTGGGAAGCTGTAGCCGTAAACACGACAATCAGAAACACCAACAGTCGGATCATGCCTCTCACGATATCCAATTCTGAAAAAGAGTTATAAATACGAAACGTTTACGAACGGTATGACACGTTCAGTTATTTCCCGACATTATGAAACACCTTGTTCCATGTAAACCACAAAACAAGCATAAGACATTCTGGAAACTTAGAACTAAAAACAGTGCCTTCAGTTTATGTAGTAAACATCTTCTTTTTTGCCAAAATATCCGTTCGAAGCTAAAACGTTAATGTCGAAAAGAGGATGAATATCTTTCTATTCAACTTCCAAAATATACTAAGTTTTAAAATTTCAGATACACTTGTAAATACTCTCTAGCAAAATAGACTTTCAATCGAAAACGAAAAAAAAGGAACCCACTCCTACCTGCTGAAGTGAAGTATCAGCAACGCGGCTCTTCGATGTCAACTCCTAGCAAGTACCGTCGGAATGAAATCCAGAGTGGCTAAAACACCTTGTTATATTTAGAATTTCATTGAGTTGTTTTGAATAAACAGAACATTTGATTGACAGATTATAGGGCTAACTATTTGTTTATTGCATACGTTTGCAACAAAAAAGTGTCAACCAATAGTCTATTGTACGGGAGCGGTGTAACAAAGTATTTGTGGTGATTCATATTTCGACAGCCCTATTCACAAAAAAAATCACACATTTCTTGTAAATATGGTGGTGTATACTTTATTGTTTCGACATGTGTTTTCTAGTTCTCAATTAATACAATTCGGCTGCTTTTACTAAAATGCAACCACTAAGGCATTATATATCGAAACAAAGACGTGGGTTTTTAGATCGTGATGTTAAAATACTAGCATTATACGATTCTATTCTATGGAATGAATTGAGTATATGGATTGAAATGCCAGTCGGTTCAGAAACAATTGTAGCCATGATAACATACTTTTTTCACCAAACGGGCAGGCAACGCAGACTATCGATTGCAGCAACAACTAAGCATATCTGACACCAGAGGGGTGGGGTGGGGTGGTGCCCAGTAGTTTCGTAGGGGTGTGCAACCCTGTTGCTAAACCCCAGACCCTATAAAACCAATTGAGTTTAAAATTGCATCCCCATTTTTACCTCATCGTATAATTATCCTAATCTTAGTAAAGTAAATTATCCATATTGCTATGTATTTGTAGAAATGAACTAAGGTGCTTTGCTAAAAAGCGTAGATGTTTATCAAACGAATGAAAAATAATGAAAAACGAATATCTTTTATATAATTATCATCACCATACTACACTACATATACATAGGTGACAAAAACATTTGTCAGACTATCCCATTTCACACTAATCTCTCCAAATCTTCACCCCTATGTCCGACCAACATTGTATACTCAGTAAAAAGGGACGTCCATCTGACAGCATAAACCAAGCGACTGTGTTTCTGTTCTCTATACGAGAAACATGGAAATCTATAACCCCTGACCAGAGACTAACAAATGAATTGTTTGAAATATTGATGCAGTGATTTAAATCAATACAGATTTCTCAAATTTATTTGAGTGAAATGAGTTCTAACGCCGTACAATAAGGACGATTGTATATGTGTGTGTGTGTGTGTGTGTGTGTGTGTGTGTGTGTGTGTGTGTGTGTGTGTGTGTGTGTGTGTGTGTGTGTGTGAAAGGGGGGGTCAAATGTAAATGACGCGATGACTTTTAGTCAATCAATAATACCAAATCAGAATATTTTTTGTTCGTCAATACTTGAATGAACAATTTTAATTATTAGGTAAAAAGTCTGTTTTGTCCTACAATGATGCAATTGGATGGGTGTTCCATTTCAATTTAGTAGTTTTTGTAAAATCTGACATATTTTGCTTTAATAAACAAAGTAGAAATCTCATATGGATAAGTCAATTAGAGGACACGCTACCATTAGACAGAATTGAAAATATTATACATATTATACAATTACGTGTACAATTAACATGTAGTTATCAGTATCACATCACTATGTATGTTAGCATATCACAACGTCTCCAAACGGTTACCATGCAATCACTGGTGGCTTGCTGTGGAAAAAAAGAATGAATACGTCCATATGTGCCGAAAAGAATGGTGACAGAAAAGGTTGCTAAGGAAAACAATGTATTGGCGTAAAAAAACGGGGACCTATAACCTCTTTGGAATTTTATCGATGATCGAATGAGTGCTGTGTGCTTATTATTTGTTTGTTTGTTTGTTTGTTTGTTCGTTCGTTTGGTCGTTTGTTTGTTTGTTTGTTTGTTTTGTTTCTTTGTTTGTCTATGTGTGTGTGTGCGTGTTAACGACAAACTAAAAACCCACATGGCCAATTATTTTGATATTTGGTGGGGATTTTACTTTGGATGTCTAGTTGGAAAATTATTGAAATCAAAGTCATCGCATCAAAGACGCATGATATGCATAAAAAAAAATATTTTTACTTAAAAAAATTAAACTGACAAATTGCATATGCATGGATATTACCAGGAGCTTTTAGAAAGATTGTCTACAGGATATCGATCAACATAATATACGATTTTGGGGCGACCTGTGGTGTGGGTAATGATGGTTGAATTGTTAGTATTGGCGACTTGACATCTGCAGGTTTGAGCCTTGTCGATGTTGATTATTTGTGAATGGCTAACGTTTTTGGGAAGGATTCGAGCCAAGATTGTGCACCAGTCAAGCAAGCTGTATTGTTTTGGCACCTGGTAGGATAGAGATTAGGTTGTGAATATTTTACACCCTGTTAGCATATATTTGCATCTTGGATTGTACACTCCCTTGGAGTTGGAAAGCATACGCCCTTATTCTGCTAAAAGGACTGTGTCTGGGGTAATACTAAAACCCGTAAAGTCCTCTGAGCATTTAGGGATAAAGCACTATATGAAAACCAGTATTATATTGATGCTATTGCTGATTACCATAATAACTCAAATAAGTATAAATGAAAACATATCTAATAAGTGTAAAAATTACGTTGGAGGTGTTCAGGAGTCTATCTTTAAGTTACTAAATGTAGAAAATACAAATATGTTATCATGCTCGGATTGTTGTTACCATGGTAACCAAAACAAAGGAAGGTTCAGATGCGCTTGTGTGAGGTTACGTTTTCACCTTTCAGTATCAGTGGAGGTGCATGTATGTGATCTATCTAGGTTTTTCTCGTTCCAGACGTTCTAGAAGAAATATTCACCGAGTCATGTATTTGTTGATAAGTGCTTGCAAGTATATGCACCTATCCCGAACACGCAATATACATTCTTCCTTGTTGTATGATATAGGAATTTCGTGTCATTCAAATAAAGACAATCTGCATTAATTTAAATGACTGCTTTAATAGTTCAAACAATTCATTTGTTATTCTGTGGTTGGAGTATATAGATTAGTATGTTTCTAGTAGAGGAAGGAAACATAATTGATTGGTTTATGATGGGATGACATTTTTTACCATAAATGCTATTGAGTCCTGAACATTGTTTGTTGGAATTCGTTGCGAGACCCTTGAGTAAACTAGAGCTATGATTTATAGAGGGATAACAAGTTTGGTTTGTCGTAAAGTGTTACACTTTATTAATTGATGCTCTGTTAGAATTTCGTAGATTTTGGAAAATCTGACATATTTTGCCTCAACAAACCAAGTAGAAATCTCATATGGATAATTCAATTAGGGGACACGTTGTCGATGTCATTAGACCGAATTGAACGTTGTTTCGTTTGTATATTATACCAATCACTTGTCCTCTTACCATGCGAGTATGACGTCGCTACGTTGCAATCAGGGTTGCTGTGGAAACAGAGACTGAATACATCCATATGCGCTAAGCAAGATGGTGACTGAAAAGTTGCTAACGAAATCAATGTATTGGCATAAAAGAAGGGGACCTATAACCTCTTTGTAATTCTATCGATGACCGAATGAGTGCATTGTAAGCTTACATGTCAGGCCTACAAGACTATGTGTTGTGTGACCCTAGGGGGTGTGGAGAAACTAAAGTAAGGAATTCAATACACAAGTAAAGGAGGTAGAGCCAATGACACTAAATTGGTAGAGAAACAAAATATCATCTTGATGTGAACGGAAAATAAACAATATACGGGAGCGGTGTAACAACGTATTTGTGGTGATTCATATTTCGAAAGCCCTATTCACAAAACAATTCACACATTTCTTGTAAATATGGTGGTGTATACTTTATTGTTTCGACATGTGTTTTTTAGTTCTCAATTAATACAATTCGGCTGCTTTTACTAAAATGCAACCACTAAGGCATTATATATCGAAACAAAGACGTGGGTTTTTAGATCGTGATGTTAAAATACTAGCATTATACGATTCTATTCTATGGAATGAATTGAGTATATGGATTGAAATGCCAGTCGGTTCAGAAACAATTGTAGCCATGATAACATACTTTTTTCACCAAACGGGCAGGCAACGCAGACTATCGATTGCAGCAACAACTAAGCATATCTGACACCAGAGGGGTGGGGTGGGGTGGTGCCCAGTAGTTTCGTAGGGGTGTGCAACCCTGTTGCTAAACCCCAGACCCTATAAAACCAATTGAGTTTAAAATTGCATCCCCATTTTTACCTCATCATATAATTATCCTAATCTTAGTAAAGTAAATTATCCATATTGCTATGTATTTGTAGAAATGAACTAAGGTGCTTTGCTAAAAAGCGTAGATGTTTATCAAACGAATGAAAAATAATGAAAAACGAATATCTTTTATATAATTATCATCACCATACTACACTACATATACATAGGTGACAAAAACATTTGTCAGACTATCCCATTTCACACTAATCTCTCCAAATCTTCACCCCTATGTCCGACCAACATTGTATACTCAGTAAAAAGGGACGTCCATCTGACAGCATAAACCAAGCGACTGTGTTTCTGTTCTCTATACGAGAAACATGGAAATCTATAACCCCTGACCAGAGACTAACAAATGAATTGTTTGAAATATTGATGCAGTGATTTAAATCAATACAGATTTCTCAAATTTATTTGAGTGAAATGAGTTCTAACGCCGTACAATAAGGACGATTGTATATGTGTGTGTGTGTGTGTGTGTGTGTGCGTGCGTGCGTGTGTGTGTGTGTGTGTGTGTGTGTGTGTGTGTGTGTGTGTGTGTGTGTGTGTGTGAAAGGGGGGGGTCAAATGTAAATGACGCGATGACTTTTAGTCAATCAATAATACCAAATCAGAATATTTTTTGTTCGTCAATACTTGAATGAACAATTTTAATTATTAGGTAAAAAGTCTGTTTTGTCCTACAATGATGCAATTGGATGGGTGTTCCATTTCAATTTAGTAGTTTTTGTAAAATCTGACATATTTTGCTTTAATAAACAAAGTAGAAATCTCATATGGATAAGTCAATTAGAGGACACGCTACCATTAGACAGAATTGAAAATATTATACATATTATACAATTACGTGTACAATTAACATGTAGTTATCAGTATCACATCACTATGTATGTTAGCATATCACAACGTCTCCAAACGGTTACCATGCAATCACTGGTGGCTTGCTGTGGAAAAAAAGAATGAATACGTCCATATGTGCCGAAAAGAATGGTGACAGAAAAGGTTGCTAAGGAAAACAATGTATTGGCGTAAAAAAACGGGGACCTATAACCTCTTTGGAATTTTATCGATGATCGAATGAGTGCTGTGTGCTTATTATTTGTTTGTTTGTTTGTTTGTTTGTTCGTTCGTTTGGTCGTTTGTTTGTTTGTTTGTTTGTTTTGTTTCTTTGTTTGTCTATGTGTGTGTGTGCGTGTTAACGACAAACTAAAAACCCACATGGCCAATTATTTTGATATTTGGTGGGGATTTTACTTTGGATGTCTAGTTGGAAAATTATTGAAATCAAAGTCATCGCATCAAAGACGCATGATATGCATAAAAAAAAATATTTTTACTTAAAAAAATTAAACTGACAAATTGCATATGCATGGATATTACCAGGAGCTTTTAGAAAGATTGTCTACAGGATATCGATCAACATAATATACGATTTTGGGGCGACCTGTGGTGTGGGTAATGATGGTTGAATTGTTAGTATTGGCGACTTGACATCTGCAGGTTTGAGCCTTGTCGATGTTGATTATTTGTGAATGGCTAACGTTTTTGGGAAGGATTCGAGCCAAGATTGTGCACCAGTCAAGCAAGCTGTATTGTTTTGGCACCTGGTAGGATAGAGATTAGGTTGTGAATATTTTACACCCTGTTAGCATATATTTGCATCTTGGATTGTACACTCCCTTGGAGTTGGAAAGCATACGCCCTTATTCTGCTAAAAGGACTGTGTCTGGGGTAATACTAAAACCCGTAAAGTCCTCTGAGCATTTAGGGATAAAGCACTATATGAAAACCAGTATTATATTGATGCTATTGCTGATTACCATAATAACTCAAATAAGTATAAATGAAAACATATCTAATAAGTGTAAAAATTACGTTGGAGGTGTTCAGGAGTCTATCTTTAAGTTACTAAATGTAGAAAATACAAATATGTTATCATGCTCGGATTGTTGTTACCATGGTAACCAAAACAAAGGAAGGTTCAGATGCGCTTGTGTGAGGTTACGTTTTCACCTTTCAGTATCAGTGGAGGTGCATGTATGTGATCTATCTAGGTTTTTCTCGTTCCAGACGTTCTAGAAGAAATATTCACCGAGTCATGTATTTGTTGATAAGTGCTTGCAAGTATATGCACCTATCCCGAACACGCAATATACATTCTTCCTTGTTGTATGATATAGGAATTTCGTGTCATTCAAATAAAGACAATCTGCATTAATTTAAATGACTGCTTTAATAGTTCAAACAATTCATTTGTTATTCTGTGGTTGGAGTATATAGATTAGTATGTTTCTAGTAGAGGAAGGAAACATAATTGATTGGTTTATGATGCGATGACATTTTTTACCATAAATGCTATTGAGTCCTGAACATTGTTTGTTTGAATTCGTTGCGAGACCATTGAGTAAACTAGAGCTATGATTTATAGAGGGATAACAAGTTTGGTTTGTCGTAAAGTGTTACACTTTATTAATTGATGCTCTGTTAGAATTTCGTAGATTTTGGAAAATCTGAACTATTTTGCCTCAACAAACCAAGTAGAAATCTCATATGGATAATTCAATTAGGGGACACGTTGTCGATGTCATTAGACCGAATTGAACGTTGTTTCGTTTGTATATTATACCAATTACTTGTCCTCTTACCATGCGAGTATGACGTCGCTACGTTGCAATCAGGGTTGCTGTGGAAACAGAGACTGAATACATCCATATGCGCTAAACAAGATGGTGACTGAAAAGTTGCTAACGAAATCAATGTATTGGCATAAAAGACGGGGACCTATAACCTCTTTGTAATTCTATCGATGACCGAATGAGTGCATTGTAAGCTTACATGTCAGACCTACAAGACTATGTGTTGTGTGGAAAAATACCTTGCAATCAGTCCATCTTACTCAAAGTAGTAAATGCAGGTATAATATGGTGCTCAGATTATGGTGTTGCCATGGTAACCAAAATATAAGTGTGTTAAACCCTGCTTGTCTGAGATTCTGTTTTCACCCTTCAGCTATGTGTTCTAACTTTTATCAATTGCCCTCCAGTTCCAAATTTATAGGGTTTTATAGAAAAACTCTAAGACGTTATGGATATTACAACAGTTTGCCAAATAGTATGAACACTTTGCTGGGGACACATTCGTTTTTTAGGAGTGAGGCAACACATAGTGTGTTTTTTAATGAGCAAAGAAACATTAGAACACGATTAGAAGTAATTGGATATGAGATCTTATCAAAGCTGACCAGTCATCCCCACTGAGTGACACAAACAGCACACACACAGTCTCGCTGCCTGACTCATGACTATCGGCCCTTATTTTGTGCGCTATACAAAGCTGAACCCGCCATAAGTGAGGGACTTTAGTCCCGACTAGTCCCTCCGTTCTCGCGGCTGAGCCGCTCGGCATACATACAAAGATTAGGGACGATAGTCTGACTATTCAATCACCTGCAAGCTACTAAACCGAATTTTCAGACGTAGCAGCTGCAGTAACCATGGCGGCATTGTCAGCCCAAAATCCCAAAATCAAATGAGTGAAAACGAACGACCATTTGCAAAACCTGATATACTTTTTTTCAAGTGCGTCACCTCGGAAATCGAAAAGGTCTACTTTATTCTTCTTTGGAGCTGGCTAAAGTGTTTATTAATCAAAGTTGATACACTTTATGTACCAGTCCAGTGGATAATCAAGGGTGCAACGTATGCTTGAAGTTATAACCCCACTGCAAAATTGGATTTTCACAACGGAATTGAAAGAACAAAAGAATACAAACTCTGACCTGTGTGGCAGTAAGTAACAAATTGCAGAATACAATGATAAAATATAGGTAAAGGTTTGACAAACTATTACTATACGTTCTTCAGAGAAACCATAGACCCTAGGGGGTGTGGAGAAACTAAAGTGAGGAATTCAATACACAAGTAAAGGAGGTAGAGCCAATGACACTAAATTGGTAGACAAACAAAATATCATCTTGATGTGAACGCAAAATAAACAAACAAACAAACAAACAAACAAACAAACAAACAAACAAACAAACAAACAAACAAACAAACGAACGAACGAACGAACAAAACAAAGGCAAGTCAAAGCTATCCAAATATTGTACTTCTTGAATTCCTCCTCTTTGTATCTTCAAACTTCCAGGTTCCTGAGTTTCGGCACTTAACGTGGTCGTTTACGTGAATACCTAAGGTTATCAGAGCCATGGCATAATGAAGGAAATGATAAGAACCCTGTAGATCAACTGCTCTTGAGTTACGTCAGGCCTCACAAACCAGTATCAACTAGTACACTTGCTAGGTGGTTAAAAATAATAATGAAGATGACAGGAATAAATACTATACTGACATCTTCAAAGCACATTCTACTTGATCTGCATGTACAACTAAAGCAAAACGACGAGGTGTATCAGTTAAGGATATATTGTCACAGGCTAACTGCTCTAAACCATCCACATTCTCAAGGTTCTACCTTAGTGAAATACCGTCAAATGATACTGGCGCACATAGCTTAGCATTCCAGAGAACAGTCTTTAATGAACAAACTTAATGACAATTAAGTTGGCTTTGAACATGAATATGTGATATGGAATTGGAGATTTCATAAGCACACTGTAGGTGTGTGAAATGGAATCCTAATTCCATGAACAAAAACCGACTTCAGATATAACAATCCCACCCAGTACCCAAACCAAATAATGGTAATTTATATGGAACTTTCTCTGCTCTTACAGAAAGCAACAGTAGAAGTAATTGAAGACCAATGGACTATTTGAAGACTTCGTTTATTGCTGTATTTTTGTAAAGACTGTTGAGTATTTAACCCATGATTTGGGTCGTTTTTTTTCAGGAACATTGTTGTTTCCTAGAAGACATTTGATTGGATCAGCATATATTGCAAAACTTACCTTAATTCAACCAGCATACAAATGGTAGATATACAGGATTTACAACTTGCCTTTGTTGGGACTATCAATGCTATTTCATTAAGTGGAGAAATGAAGAGCTTGAGTTGTATTTTGAATATGGAAATAAAGTTTCCGATTTCTTTATTGATTAAGTTAGTGTGTTGTGTTCTATATTTAAGTGTTTGAGAGTGCTTATATATGTTGTATGTATGTAGTTTCTTTGCATTCATTTGGTCGAAGGAAGTACACTGCGCATGCCCAGCCTTTCGTTTTTCTTTGAATGGCTGACACTTGAGGGCGCTATTGCCATTTCAGGGGATATGCACTGTATCATGCACTGTAACATCTTAATTCGGTTTTTGTTCATGAAATTAGGATTCCATTTCACACACCTACAGTGTGCTTATCAAATCTCCAATTTAGGTTACATTTTGCATTCTTTGTGATGCTGGGTAAAAAGTGCGCCCCCCCCCCCCCCCCCCTGTCCCGGTATCCAGTCAAAACGTCCCCGGGTCAAAACGTCCCCGGTTTCCATAAGTCAAAACGTCCCCGGGTCAAAACGTCCCCACGTCCCCGGGTCAAAACGTCTATAAGGCGGCTCCAGAGAGATAGGCCAGACCTAACAGGGTTAACCTTTTATAATTATTATATTACAATAATCACATCTATGAAGAACCGACACCACCTTATTTTTGCAAATATGCAAGGAAATCACTAAAACTTTTTTTATTTCCTAAATCTGGATGGTTTAACCTTGTAAAGCGACGCTATATATACCTGCACATTGTTTGCGAGCACGGATTGTTTGGTGTAAGTTACGAAACGGTGTTTTTTTAACGAATCCTTACGCACCAACAACGACGTCGAGGGTTGGCATGGGATGTTGAATCGCCACGCAAAGGGAGCCAATCTTTCATTTTACAAACTTGTACATCTCCTACACGAACACGCAGACCTCATCGAACTACAGATCCGCCTTCTATCCGAAAATAAATTGAGCATGTAAATCACGAACAGAAAATTGTTCGGAATATGGGCATCGATACTTGACCGTGTTTTAGGGAAGGAACGGAAACTGTTACACAGTCAAGTCTCTTTGTTAAATTTTGGTCATACCCGAGGACGTTTTGACCCGGGGACGTTTTT
>NC_135567.1:8166657-8171657 GCF_964340395.1 Glandiceps talaboti | reverse complement strand
AAAGTTAGGGAGCCTTCAGTAATTACGAGGTGGAGGGCCGAGGGAAATCAGAAACGAGTTGTTACATAAAATATTACCCTCCCCCAAATCGGTCGTGGTAAAAAGTGGTCCTCCATAAAATATGACCCTCCCCTGTTGAAATGTTTGAAAAGCGTGGTATAAATGTTGGCAAACATAAAAAAAGGCACTAAAATGAATGGGCTAAATGACAATCCGACTGCTGCCACCGTGTTGAAAGTTTTAGATATATTGGTTATTTAAGCTATAAACCACCCCCTGGGTAGGAGGCATGGAAATACTTGTCTTGCAACTAATCTAGTCCAACCCTTATAAATACATTTGACAATTGACAGTACATAATATCCGGGCATGTCCAATATGATATAATAAATCTAAAAACATACAAATACATATAATACACACAGCTTGAAAAATGAAGAAGTAAATATTTTCAATCTAACCGACTGTAGATATTTTTAAAACTCTCTCGTTTGAACTCTGACCTGCAGTGGATGTTCCTTATATTCATTTGAAATTTATAAATAATAAATTTCTCATAAATATCAACAATCAATGCAAAGCACAGTGTCAACAGAAAAATAATATTAATTCTGAGGGGTCACTATAGGCCATATAAATTTCAGCTGAATTCATACATGCATATTTATATATATATATATATATATATATATATATATATATATATATATATATATATATATATATATATATATATATATATATATATATGTATATATATATATATATATATATATATATATATATATATTGTGTAACTCCAAGTTACACAAAATATTCAACAGAAACAATGTCAAAGTCAGTTATAGCTGCATGCCAAACATGGCTACCATAATCAAAGCGCATAACGCCACCATCTCCAACAGCGAAACTAAACCCACTCAAAAACCCTGTAATTGCAGACAGAAAGACACCTGCCCTCTGAACGGCGAATGCCAAACGGAAAACATCGTATACCAAGCCACCGTCCACGGAAAACAAACAAAAGTATATATCGGTCTAACAGAGAACAACTTCAAACAGAGATACGCCAACCACAAACAGTCATTCAAACATGAAAAACACGAAAACAGCACAGAACTATCAAAACACATTTGGAAACTGAAAAGAAACAATGAGCCTTTTTCCGTATCCTGGTCCATCAGCAAGAAAGCCCGAGCATACACCAATAAAACAAAGCGATGCAACCTGTGTTTAACCGAAAAACTAACTATTATTAAAGCAGACAAAAGCTCCACACTAAACAAAAGAACTGAGTTGATATCCAAATGCCGACACGAGAATAAGTTTTATTTGTCCAACTTCAATAGAGCATCTATCACCTAAACTAAACCCGTTAACTAACGGAACACCAAAGCCCAACATATAACAACCCGCCAACACTTACTTGTCCGCACCCAATAACCCACACAATAACAACCAACACCTCCACACATACAACACCTACCCACCGACACAGACAATAGTGATGGTATTTCTATTGTCTACACTCTATATATACAGCACACCCAGAGAGTAGGCCTCAGAGTGTCTGATGATCGCAATATGCATGAAACTCCGAGTTACACCCAAGAAAGAGTTCCAGTACTACCAAAACTATTACGCTCTGCCACTGCGGTATAGAGCACTGTCTTAGCAGATTGATACTCACCGAGTTATATATATATATATATATATATATATATATATATATATATATTACATACATATGTATATCACATAAGGCCTGTTAAAAGTAATATAAGGCCCATTCATTGTAACACAATGCCTGTTCAATGTTACATAATACCTGATGGACCCTAACTGATTTTGTAGCAGTGAGGTGTACAACGGGTGGTAGTGATGGGGTGCCAAAATCACAAAATAATGCTAAGTTAGATAGTATATTGAGTCCCAGTAAAATGTCACCCTCCTCTAATTCCATTCTATAAAATAATGAATAATAATTCAACAATAAGTAGTTCTTACAAGAACAGTTGATGTCATCAGTTTCATATCTATACTTTCATCATACAAAACTGAATAAATGTACTGAAAATATATGCAATAAAAGTAAAAGTTTAGGCTAACTCAAAGCTGATGCACACATTGTTTTGTTTCAATTGTGTTGTGCAAACACAGGCAGTGCTTAATTATCCTACCACACCCATTTATTCATGTGATCAAAAAAGTACTTCATTCACACATTTCATGGAATTTTGATATCATACTTTATTTTTCCAATATCAATGTGTCTATTTTTGTACATTTTAGTCCTGATCCTGCAGAAACCAATTTCTTGGCAATGTAATCACATATAAAAAAATCTACAACAAAATTCCTCGGAAACTAGTTATTCGCTCTGAAATAAAAAAGTATCTGGTTTTTTCTTGTTTAGATTACTATATGTTATGCTATATATGTTACAAATTAAAGATTAAATGAAAAAAGACAGGGTCATCGTATAAGTGGTTTTGGTATAGTTACATTTCTAACCTGGGGTGTGCTAGATAAAGTTATATTCCTATCCTGCTTTGCACCAGCGCGACCATATGATGTGGTGTGTTCCTAATCAGCAATATTATTTTATTTCCAAATCCAGGAATACTGTCATGTCATTCTGTTATTGTGAAGTCGATTAAGATTTTGTGTATGGCAGCAAGATTTCATTTTTTTTTTGTATTTGTTAGGGGTTACAATAGTGTATTTAAGCAAAAGCCTCCAAAACTATGGACCGACAGGGCTGGAATTCTTTAAGTTTGGTCTAAATTTGTATCGTGGTATCATAAGGCTGGGGTCAGAATTTACGACGAGGGGAGAGAAATGGGAGTGGGACAGGGAAATAATTGAAGGTTCAAAGGGAGGGGGAGACATGAAAATTCTGATGGTTGGAAAGAGGATCCAGAAATATTTTCTCATGGTTTGAACCAAATTAAACCTCAGGAACAGATGTTAGCATGTAAATTAAAAGATTTCTGGTGGCTTCGCTGCATTTACTTCTAATACCTACTATTCAGTGATGAGTTGGCGGACAGTCAAGAGAATGTATTTGTGATTGTGTATGCCTTCCTCTGTTTCTGACTGTATATCTGTCTGTCTGAGTGTCTGTCTGTCTATCTGTCTCTGTCTCTGTCTCTGTCTCTCTCTGTCTCTCTCTCTGTCTCTCTCTCTGTCTCTCTCTCACTCTTTATCTCTCTCTGTCTCTCTGTCTCTCTCTCTCTGTCTCTCTCTTTCTCTGTCTCTCTCTGTCTCTCTCTTTCTCTCTCTCTCTCTCTCTCTCTCTCTCTCTCTCTCTCTCTCTCTCTCTCTCTCTCTCTCTCTCTCTCTCTCTCTCTCTCTCTCTCTCTCTCTCTCTCTCTCTCTCTCTCCACTAGCTGTCAGGTGGAATGTTTATGCCTATGTTTTTTATCGATGTTTTGTTCATTATCGATAATCTGAAGTTAGTTCCGGAGGTTGATGGCCACTTTCTGTAATGTTTTGGCTGATTATACAACACCACCTCTAACACCCTCCCCACTAGCTATCATGGGGGGATGCTGTTTCTAAGAATCAAGATTGAAAGAGGAAACCATTCTGGCAAAGTACTTTATAAGTACAAGTTCCAGCCCAACGTGAGACCTTTTTGCAAAGGCCACATCTATTTGTAAAGAAATCTCTCTGCATGTTCTGTATGGATGAGGAAGTTTATTTCCAATGTTAGTTTAATGTAGTGTACCATGAGGGGAATCTTTATAAGTACACATTAAAATATTTGTGACCAAAATGTATCCCCCCCATTGCCGTAAATTCTGACCCCCAGTCTAAAAAAGCCTTCTCAGTTTAAACTACTCGCACTAACAGCTATGAGGTTGATACATTCAACATAAATCGGAAATCAAAAGATTTAGTTACAAATAGATTTGGGAGAAGACTTCTTGAATTATGTCGTGACCACTCAATTCACTTTCTAAACGGTAGATGGGGAAATGACACCTTAGGTGACTTTACGTGTATAGCAAATAGGGGGACTAGTGTTGTCGACTATATCATTGCTTCAACTGCCCTTTTTGAATCTATACCGCAATTTGATATCGAGGAAAGACACGAGTCTGATCATTTTCCATTGTCATGCACAGTAAATATAAATTGCCATCGAGAATCAACAGGGGATTCCTTTTCATATGCAAATTACTCTTACTTGGTCTGGGATAAGAATATTTCTAATGTTTTCAACGAAAACATCATCTCAGAAGAGGGTGTGACTCGCATCAGTCAAGTGGTAGATTTGGAAAGGGATGATATAAACGGGTTGGTTAGTAAAGTGTACGAAGTTTTGAATTGGGCTGCAGCAGAGTACAAAAGGGAACCAAGCAGATCTAGTACACGCGTAGAGCACAGGAATATGCAACCAAAATGGTTCAACTACGATTGTAAGAGAGCAAAGAGTGATATGTATAAAGCCCTGCGTAAGTTTCGGAAATCAAATAATTTTGAAAGTCTAAGCAAATATAAGGAACTCAAGTCGGTTTTCAAGGGTCTATGTAGAGAAAGCAAATGTAACTTTCACAAGAGTCTTCTGAACTCCCTTTGTAAGCCTGGCTCGCAAAACGATATTTGGTCATTAGTGAGATATTTTAAGAGAGGTAGTCGGTGTAGTGCCGTAATATCCTCAGATGAATGGATTAACCACTTTCAAGCTCTCCATAATCCTGTTTTACACAAAACCAGGTTTGAAATTACTGTGGAAGACATTTTGAATAATTTCGATTCAACAGCTGTACCTGAGGATAGAGATATCGATGAAATTTTGAATGGCCCAATCACAGATGTTGAAATAATGTCGACACTTAGTAAACTTAAACCTGGTAAATCCCCAGGACCAGACGGTATTTGCAATGAGTTTTACATGTCCTCCAAAGCCAGTGTTATTCATCTTCTAAACTTTGTTTTTAATGCTATTTTTGATATTGGGGAGTTCCCAAAGGAATGGAGTAAGGGCATAA
>NC_135567.1:8159157-8161657 GCF_964340395.1 Glandiceps talaboti | reverse complement strand
ACTTATAATAGCATTGAAATTTCATTGTCTCATACACTCACAGGTAGACTTATAATAGCATTGAAATTTCATTGTGTCATACACTCACAGGTAGACTTATAATAGTATTGAAATTACATTGTCTCATACACTCACAGTTAGACTTATAATAGCATTGAAATTTCATTGTCTCATACACTCACAGTTAGACTTATAATAGCATTGAAATTTCATTGTCTCATACACTCACAGTTAGACTTATAATAGTATTGAAATTTCATTGTCTCATACACTCACAGTTAGACTTATAATAGCATTGAAATTACATTGTATCATACACTCACAGTTAGACTTATAATAGCATTGAAATTACATTGTCTCATACACACACAGTTAGACTTATAATAGCATTGAAATTTCATTGTCTCATACACTCACAGTTAGACTTATAATAGCATTGAAATTTTATTGTCTCATACACTCACAGGTAGACTGACTACAGTTTTCTCCTCGAACCAAACTACTATTTTTATGAGAAAACAAGATTATTGCTTGTATTAGTTACAGATGAAAAAAAACACGTTTTTTTTGTATTTGTTCTTTTGTTTTTACTGTCGGCTCTGCTTCATTGCATGTTTGTGTATATGTCTTTTTTACTTTGTTTTTATTTTTTGTTGAACCGAGTGAAAGTAAATAAAGTAATAGACAGCACGAATGTTTCTAACACCAGTTTACTTTCTGTCTTACTTTAGTTAAATGTTGATACTTTCATTTCATTCTATATACAGTGCCAAGTGGGATTGTCTGTACTGCAAGACATTGGGAATACTAACACCTGCTGATGGCGGCAAGGGTAGAAAAGAAGCCGCTGCCAGTTTACCTTGTCAAGGTAAGAATATTGGGAGAGATTTGATATTACTTTTTGAATTTCAGTGCCAAAAGAAAAATAGTTAGTTATCGTTGATATTTTCCTGATTCTTTCAAAAAATGAATCATATCACTCTACACAGTTATACACATATTACATATGCACATGTTCTTTATTTGACAGATGGAGCTGTTGAAAAGCAAATGAAGAAGCTACACTTATCTGAAGCAAAGGCTGGTGAAGAAGTGGTCGGTGAATCAAGATTGGCTAGTGAAGGTGAGATAATTAGTGTCTTACTTGGCTTCTAGGATGTCAAATTAATATCCCATGATGTCATCAGAGAAGAAGACATTTGTTTACTGAAAAATAATTTAGTTTGGCTAGAAAGAGTGGTAATGCTAAAATTTGAACTCCGCCATGATAATAATGAAACTGTAGACAGGTTGCAAAAATAAATACCTTTCAATATGTGTGTGGGAAAGAATCCAATGTTAGATATAAAATAGAATTTAATACTTGGAGTAAGTTTAGATTTGTAGTCTTTATAATCATTATTAAGTTCAAATTATTTGTAAAATGTTACTTATACATGTAGTCATAAGTGAAATAGTAAATGTGTTTATATACATGTTCCAATGGCTTCTAATTTTCTACTGGACATTAACCACCTTTCATGTTTTGGTGATAGCTAACATAAATCATCATGTGGTTTTTTATTATAGGAATCGACCGTGATGATGTCAGGGATGTACAGCAGAGAGGAAGGTGAGGAAAACAACTGATTTCTGTTATACATTATATCACATTATTCTTGTTTGCATTTGTCATTTTTGTGGTCACAGCTAAACTGAGATTCAGTGTACTATAGGCATGGTGAAATGTGTGTGTGTGTGTGTCATAGTTAGAGTGATAAAGATAGCAGCGACGTTTTTGGTGGTTTTAATTTAGAAAGTGTTAATGACGTGATGATATAATCGGTGATATGCAAATTAGGGCTAACAATGTGTCTTTTTTCGTAAAAAATATATAATTCCAAACTACATGAGATAATTGTTGCCAATTCTAGTCCTTCAATCTTATCAATATTAATAACAGTATACAAGGCTATAGTCCTGAAAGCATCAATCATAAACTTATCGTTGATGATATAGAATGAATTCACTTTCAATTTCAATAAAGTGCAAAAAATAATTACAGAGTTCAGATTGACTGGTAAACTGTAAAGATACAATTTTACTATGAAATTTCTCACTTTCTTAAATGACACTAGCCACCTTAGATTGACTCTCGAGTCCCACGTTGGACACTAGTAGCCTTAGATTGACTCTCGAGTCCTACATTGTAAACTAGTAGCCTTAGATTGACTCTCAAGCCCCACATTGGGTGCCAGCCACCTTAGATTGACTCTCAAACCTCACGTTGGGCACTAGCCACCTTAGATTGACTCTCAAGTCCCACAATGGACACTAGCCACCTTAGATTGACTCTCAAGCCCCACATTGGTGCCGGCCACCTTAGATTGACTCTAAAGCCCCACACTGGGCTCTAGCCACCTTAGATTGACTCTCAAGCCCCACATTGGGTGCCAGCCACCTTAGATTGACTCTCAAGCCCAATGTTCGACACTAGCCACCTTAGATTGACTCTCAAGCC
>NC_135567.1:8141657-8154157 GCF_964340395.1 Glandiceps talaboti | reverse complement strand
GGGAGATAGACATGAAGATTGTCCCGTCACCAGTTATGGCCCAGAGATAACAAAGGATGGGTTTTGTCATGAAAACGATGAGGAATGTCACCATGTGAGGAACATTAACACTGCAAAGATGGAAAATACAGATAGTAAGTTTATACATTTCCTTCTATAATTTTGATATATTAACAAACATGAATGTAATGCATATTTATAACATATGTCAGCATACCATATATTTAATATTATGCATTTTCTATTTTACTCAAACACAGTTACTACTACATCCAGTACAGATTATATGGAGACAGTGGAAAAGAGGTAAAGTAATAGAGATTGTCCACTAATTTTCCAATGATGGTGACATTTTATTTTTTGTAACTATATCAATCAATCAATCAATCAATCAATCAATCAATATTTCAGTCAGTCAGTCAGTCAGTCAGTCAGTCAGTCAGTCAGCCAGCCAGCCAGCCAGCCAGCCAGCCAGCCAGCCAGTCAGTTAATCAATCAATCAATCAATCAATCAATCAATCAATCAATCAATCAATCAATCAATCAATCAATCAATCAATCAATATTTCAGTCAGTCAGTCAGTCAGTCAGTCAATCAATCAATCAATCAATCAATCAATCAATCAATCAATCAATCAATCAATCAATCAATCAGTCAGTCAGTCAGTCAGTCAGTCAGTCAGTCAGTCAGTCAGTCAGTCAGTCAGTCAGTCAGTCAGTCAGTCAATCAATCAATCGTAGCTTTATGTGAAACATCATCATTTGAACTCTTGGGTATATGTTTACTCATTTGAAACTCAAAATATGTGTTTGCTACAAATTTTGGTGTTAGTAATTTTTGTTTTATATGCTCAACCAATAGGAGTGTTCTTATACTCAATACTGAATGGGGCACATCTAATGGAGGAATATCAACTGTCAATCGTCAGATAATCAAAGAGGCTAAACAAGCTGGCTTCGATGTACACGTCACAGCGCTTGAAGTCACTCAGAAGGACAGAGATGATGCATCCAAGCAAGACATACATCTGATTGCTGCAACGAAGGAAGGTGATGATGATATTGACGAGAAAGCACTAAACAAGTATCACCATGTCCATTTCCCAAATTTAAATGAAATCAAGAACCTAAATGTAATAATTGGTCACATACCAATTACATCCCAAGGAGCACTGGACATCAGGAAGAAACGGTTTAAAGATGAAGAGGTGAACGTGTTTCTGTTTTGCCACGTCATTCCTGAAGATGTTGAGTCATACAGTGATGATGGAACACCCGAATCAACACAGTTGAGAGAAAAACGTATATTACAGCAGTCTGAAGAAACTGATGTAGTTTTCTCTGTTGGTCCAAAGGTATTCAATCATTTTGATAACAAGTACAGAGGTTCGAGGAACAAGGTGACACATAGACAATATATCCCAAACCCCGATGACATTTTTTACAGTACAAGTATTAAAGAGCCACAAGATCATCATCCTATTCAAGTCTTGACGTTTGGCCGAGTAGACCATTCAGCCGATCTCAACGGATACAGCATCATTGCAGCTGCTTTGAGTCACGTGTGTAATCTATACAATGAAGTAGGTCGGAAGAAACCCCATTGGAACATTAGGGGCATACCAACAGGAAAGCACAAGGAGAGTGAGGATTTCATACTAAAGCATATCAAATCACAACATCTACACTTTACCCTTTTCCCACAGGGAACGGAAGATGAGATACAAACTGATCTCGAACAGAGTCATCTTTTCCTGATGCCATCACGAACTGAAGCTTTTGGAATAGTTGGGATGGAAGCCATCGCTGCAGGCATACCTACCCTAGTATCCAGTAATTCCGGACTAGCCACATTCCTTACAGAACACTTCGGACTTGATGCAAAGCTCATGATTGTGAATGTTGGTGTCAGTAAAATTGGGACAGAATCTGACATAAAAGTATGGAAAACTGCTATTCTTGAAGTACTTGGCAAAGAGTATAAGGACCGTTTTAGACTCGCGCAAAAAATGAAAGAGACCCTCAAAAACTTGCCGGTAATAGCAGAATCGCAGGACACGTTTGTTCAGATGTTGACAAAGTAGTTCCAAATGATGATACATGGCAGACTGGACTCTACAAGTGACTAATATTAACATATGTTGTTTGCTTTTGTGGTTTAAAATCTTCAAATCTTTCAGTGACAGGTTGATGAAGGATAATTCTTATCAGTAATATTTTGTCACTCATGGTTTGTCACTCATGGTATGAATACATTGATAAAGTAATGTCTATGGAAACTAAAATTGAAATATTAAGTATCGACAGCTTCAAACAATCACATCATGTATGAATTAAATGATCTGATAAATCCAAAGTATTGTATACCATGGTAGTCAAATTTTAATTCTGGTTATTTTTTTATTCAGGTTGTTGCTCATTGAAATCATTTTTTAAATAACATTTTGAGGATAACATATTCAAATGGACTGTAACATTGAATTATAGAATGTACAGTGTGCAATATTTTTCTAACATTAAAATGATATGTAACATAATGTGTTCTAAATCTATAGGAGGTGTATACTATAAGATATAATTTGTAATATTTTGAGGTATGGACTGTGAACACTATTTTCAAACATCGTGGTTGTATGTATTATAAATAGTACTTTGTAACACTGGAGATATACTATGATGCATTATAAACAGTACTTTATAACACTGGAGATATACTATGATGCATTATAAACAGTACTGATAGTTGACAGTTAGCCTGAATAAAACTGATAGCGGTAGAGATAATGACATTGGCAACCGGAAGACCAGGATATTGGAGATACAAACTGTACTTCAAGAAAGCCCAGGATGTCAAAGAACGCTTAAAGAGTCCTCAAGCGATCAAAGAGTCACGCGACCAATTTCTCCAAATGTTGGCAAAGTAAAAAAAAAACAAAAAAAAAAACGTACGAGTACAACATGAAAAAATAATGATTGAACAATCAATATGATGGTAACCTTACCAATGCCTTACAATAACGATTGAACAATCAATATGATGATAACCTTACCAATGCCTTACAAAATTGGCAAACTAGACAACAGCAAACATAGCAATGTGTTGATTATGTTGCAAATTACATAATGTAAAACATGAGCAGATGTGTAAAGAGATCACAAAATGTATAGAGGATACACTGTACATGTTCGTTAAGGTTCTATTTGTCAGATAATTAAACTCTGTTTATTTCCAAATAAAAAACATATCATGCAGGATATTTTTACAATAAATGCATAACAAGTGTCACCTTGCCAAGAAAAATAACAACATGTGAATTATTGCTGTGATATGAAAAGACAAAGTATGAAAATAAAGCATTGCATACTTACAGAGAAACTCAAAGTATACGTTGTAATTAGAAGATATGAGAACAAACAAGCATACTCATGACGTCATCCAATGAAGACATCTGATTACATTGAAAGGTTTGAGGCAGGTGTGGATGTCATATTTCCATACATGCATTTTCACCTAATAAACCATAGAGAGAAATAGAAATACATGTCAAAGAATACAATATATGTCTTAGAGAAGACACACAGGGATCGTTATATCTACATACAAAATATGATAACATATAATCAAACCGATATATTATTTCAAAATGTGGTCAAAAATGTTTATCCCATGGTTTCCACTAAAAAT
Organism: Glandiceps talaboti; assembly: GCF_964340395.1. Taxonomy (NCBI): domain Eukaryota; kingdom Metazoa; phylum Hemichordata; class Enteropneusta; family Spengelidae; genus Glandiceps; species Glandiceps talaboti. Next base: position 8,150,472 of record NC_135567.1, on the reverse strand, counting down.
GATTTAAACTTAGAGTGAATAATTACCAATGAGATCATCAAAAGGTCTATGGATTGGTTTTATAATTATAACCCTGGTACATATACCTGCACTGAAAAGTGTTTTACATATCATTGAAATACTTCCTGTAAGTGAGAAATGTACATAAATAATTGAAATGAAATTGTTGATACCAATTGAAATATATATACTCGTCAACATTTTCTATTTTTTTATCGTTTAGTACTTTGTTAATCTTTATTAACAATTTACAGTATTTTCATAATAACATGATTAGAAATGAAATTGTTGATATCAATTGAAATATATATACTCATCAATTTTTTCATTTTATGTGTCGTTAGTACTAACAATTTATAGTATATTCATACTTAATCACAACATTTAAAACAGAAAGCCTCAAAGTACTCAGTTGAACATTTTATATCGAATATAAATTACAGTTTTAAAAATGGGAAAATATAATATTCATGGTGACAGTGTTATCTTTGTCAGCAATGATGAATGTGTATTTGTGAAACTTTCACGTTTATCAATTGTTATTTTTATATTAACTAGGTGACAGTGTTATCTTTGTCAACAATAATGAATGTGTATTTGTAAGACTTTCACGTTTATCAATTGTTATTTTTATCTTAACTAGGTTATTACTTTTTTATTATTCATTGACAAAACTTAATCAATGTTGAGTTTTATTAAGATCAGATATTACAAGTTGCCATGGTAACATGATATTATTGCAATGGACATTTCAAACAAACATTAATACTTAAACTCTGAGCTGTTTTTTTTTCATGTTTTATGTAGTTTTGGGTTTGTAAAGGTTTGAATTTGTTTGATTTATAAATAAAAATGGTTGTGGATAACACTTTCCTGTCTATATTGTTATACATTAATACATGATATATTGACTAGGTTGGAATGTTAATTTGAAATTGTACCTTAGAGGGGATCAACTTGAGACTTTCAAGCAATAATGTATGGCACGGATTTCTTGCCGGAGTTCCATTGCATTGTGTTTTATTGTTTGATGCTGTACATAATGAACAATATTCAGTAATTAAGCTGTATCATACACTCTTACATACATTAACCTAAGAAAGCACGCTTGTCCAAAAAAAACCCCAAAGCCTGTTACCATAGTTTTTTAAGTTTAATGAGTTATTTGCATAATTAGTGATTCCTTTACGGGAGGCACTCAGATTAAATCTGGTTATTGTTTGATGCTGTACATCCAAGAAATACTCGCCACTAAAAGTTTCGGTTTGATCTTTTGGTTTGTCTTTATTTTCTATCAAATGAAATCATGAGAGGTTGAAGTAGTATCCTACTCTACAGTTTACACACAAATGTTGACGCATGTGTTCTTTCTTTGTACCCGGGGATAACTTTGTTTCGAGTGATGATCCTGAAATGTGGCGTTGTTTGTCTGTTTTTTTCGATGATTTTGACATAAAAGTTAAAAGTGTCGTTCCAAATATAGCCATAAGAATATGTTTTGACTTATACACAGTTGAAGAAAAACACAATTTTCGTTTTAACCATGAATGTATTAGTAATGCGTCCATGTTGGAATAAAACAATTGTCCACTCAATCATGCAACTGTTTGATTGTCCCCACCTAATGATATATATTACACGGATCGAGTCAACGTGTGTGAAGCGTGTCTTGTGAGCTCGGACAAATTTTGTCTCTTGTCTGCGGAGTAAAGAAAACACATGACAGTTTGATGTGGTTTCCCTTTTGTTAGGTTTTCCTTTTGAAACGGTTATTTGGCTAACAGGACAACTGCCCCCCCCCCCCCAGACAATTGCCTCCCGGACAACTGCGCCCGAAGGACAACAGCCCCCCGGACAATTGCACGAAGGACAACAGCCCCTGGACAATTGCCACCCGGACAACTGCCCCCAAAGGACAACTGCCCCCCCCCCCCCGAACGCAATAAAAGCTAGTATTACAGATGAATTGCGGTGGTAAGTTAAAGCAACATGCCGACTTTTATAATTGTCGTAACAATTATCACAGATGACAATAGAGTAAAACGTGCAAATGTGAGTTTAAATAAATTGATTGATTGATTGATTGATTGATTTTTATTACATGTACAAGAAATAATTTCAGATCACTTGAAAAAGATATATATATATATATATATATATATATATATATATATATATATATATATATATATATATATATATATATATATATATATATATATATATATATATATATATATACAAAATTTATACAGGTAATTGGAGTCAGAAAATAGCTTTGCTAATCAAGTCTGACCCCTCACATTAATGGTCAATAGTTAAACACCCCCCCCCCCTTCCAACCCCCATCCTAATCCAAGTCATTTTAAAAGTGATGAGAAGAAAGTTCAGTAAAGAATGCCAACTATGCTATATATTCTTTTAGTAAATCCATTTTAAGTGACCGCTTGAAACTATGTCGTGTTGGTTCCTTCCTGATATTGTATTTGATGTCGTTCCATGTAGTTGCACCTGTCTATGATATTGATTGTTGTTCAACTGATGTCTTAACTGGAGGAATACATAAATTGTCCTGAACCTTCTGTCGTGTATTGTATTCATAATTCAACAGCGTGCAATAATGGGTTATAGAGTGTGGTAAATTATTGTGTATTAAGTCGTAAACACCTACTAAATACTTGTGTAACTTAAACACGTCGAGAATTGTTAACTGGTTGAAAAGAGGAGAAGAATGTTCCAGAAAATTATGTGAATTAGTAAGTTAAATCATCATGCCAACTTTTATGAATGACATAACAATTATCACAGATAACAATAGAGTAAAACATGTGAATGTAGTGAATATAATGTATGCAAATTGCAGCAGAAAGTTAAATCATCATGCCAACTTTTATGAATGACATAACAATTATCACAGATAACAATAGAGTAAAACATGTGAATGTAGTGAATATAATGTATGCAAATTACGGCAGCTTTTTTTCGTTCAGGGGCAGTAGTCCGGGGGGGGGGACAGTTGTCCTTCTGGGTCAGTTGTCCTTCGGGGGCTGTTGTCCTTCGGGGGCAGTTGTCGGGGGGGGGGCAGTTTTCCTAGAATCGTTATTTGTGTACCCGAAAAATGAGTGTTTTACTATTGGATGGAAAAACACACAGGATACTAGCCGTGAAACGTGGCTTCGCTTTCGTTGTCTCTAACGGTAGATAGTGAACGTAGTAAAAAATGTTGCTTTTCAGCTTACAGGTTATCTGGTATGGCCTAGTAAACAATATGCGGTTCCGGTTACCCGACCCCACCTTGTGTTTTACAGGCGAACCTAATTTTTGTTTTACATATTCGAGAAAAAAAAAGTCGCTAGAAATAGTAGATGCGAAAACTGACACCACCTTAAAAAGACAATATAAAACTATTCTTCCAATCTGTAATGGCTGTACATATGATGGTAAGAAACAAATAACAGAGACAACTTGGAAAACAATGGAAACAGAACTACCTGAACAAGACATGTAAAAGTAAAATATAATAAAATATATTTAAAAATATACCTACCCCACCTATTCTAAAATTGAGCGTAATTGGAACCACACAATTTTTTTTAGGCCTAACGTCTATGTGGAGTGTTGTTGCATACGTGAGAAGTTGGTTAAGTAAAGAAGTGGTCGTTTGAAGACAGTAATCTAGTATATTACAGTCATGTAAATAAGATACATTCATATGTTGGCTACAGTCGGAATTTACGGTTGGGGTGGATGACTTGGTAGAAATAGGGGAGGGTTGTGAACAATGAGTGTGGATACAAATGGGAGGGCACAAGTATTTGACTATCAAGGGGGGCTGTGACTTGATCTCTATGTCTGTCATAGAGTTAAAAGAAATATTGAGTTATCAGTTTGACCTCTAGTTAAAGGGCGATGACCATTTTCTCCATCTCTGTTGATGAAATGGACACTTGATCATCACCTTCAGTCGAACAACATGTTTAAACAACGAGCTACAATTCTGGTTTCAGGATGTACTTGCTACGGACATGAACTGACTGATATTTCAGAACACTTTCAAAAGAATTTGGGTTATTTACCCTAGAGCACTACTTGTTATTTTACATACTACGACTGGAATTGCTTGTGAGCATTTTTCTTTGAAAAGTACAGCTTTTCTAGGGAAAATAGGAAGGTGTCATAGAGTTAAAAGAAATGACGATTGTTGAGTTATCAGTTTGACCTCTAGTAAAAGGGCGATGACCATTTTCAGTGACTATCATTTTGACCTTTATGAAGGAATTCAGTATAATCCTTTCACCTGGAACACTGACCTTGTGAAAACAAAGTAACTCTGAGTTCAAAAGAAAGTCTTGATATTAATTTTCACACCTATTCAGCAAGAGATACAAGAGATCTTTACACCTGGATAAACAATCTTTGTATCCAGGGTAGCTTTCTTATGTTTAGTAACTCTTCCAAAAATAATGACCAATCATAATTCAATTTTAGAGCATGTGATCCTTTGTAGCCAATGGGATGGAATTAGTGTTATTATGGGATGGGGAATGCTATAAGAATGGGTTTTTTAGTTTGTGACTTCAGTTTTGTGACTGGTTTGAGGTGAGAGCTGTCTTGGCTCTAAATAAAGTTTACAACTCCTTCTCAAGAAGTTCTGCGTGCTTGCCTGTATATCTAGTGAGTGTGTTGTGCTGAGACTTTGGTAATTCGATCAAAGAGTTAACAAGTGAAGTTGAAGGCAACTATACACGGCCTTTTACCAAACTTCGTTACACATACCCTAACCCTAACCTTAACCCTAACCCTAAACCTAACCTCCAACCCTAACCCCTATGCTAATCCTAACTCCAACCCCAACCGTAACCCAAACCCTAACCCTAACCCCAACCCTACCCCCAACCCTAACCCTAACCCTAACCCTGCCCCTAACTATGGACATATGGTCAATGATGTACGTGACCTTTACACAGGTCATGACCTCGTATTTATGATGATTGGTTTTTTGTCCTTTTTTATGCAAGAATACATAACTGTTGATGCTCTTTCAGGTATGGATAACCGTTTTAACCCTAACCGATGAATACTGTTTGACGTACAACATTAACCAATTACAAAAAGTGACCTTTCTTAAGGTCATTTCCCAGAAACCCTCATTGCATTAGAACACAATACCCAAGAGGATTTGAACTCTCTAGGTCCGAACTCCAACCCCCACCAAAAAGGTAAAAAAAAAAAACTTTTATCCCCCAAAATACAGTGAGGGTATATAATGCACTAGACCTCCTCATGCCTTGGATTCTTTCCGGTTTTCAAAATTTGAAAAGTTGGTTATAGGATACTTCCCGTGGTTCGATTTTGACAAATGAGGTATCATTTTAAAGCTCTTGAGGAGGTTAACAACATATATTATGCATGAAAAAAAATATTTAAAATTCATTTCTGGACCCCCTTTTGAGAGGGTAAGGTTGTACATGAAGATGTAGAGGGTTAGTGTTCAAACTCATAGACGTTACACATTAGGGCATTCTAAAGCTACAAAAAGTTGTTTGAAGAAAAAAAATATACATTTAGTCTTTTTACACCAATTTGAAATTAGGGTGGTATTTCTACAGTTTTTCAAAGAAAAAATAGCTCAAGAGAGCAGATTTTTGCAGCAAGTATTAAGGGATAAATACGCCTTCTAGCAAAAATTGTAAAATGTTTCAAATCACTCTACTTTTCTTTGTACGAACTGACAAACATTAGGTTTGATGGTCAAAAACACGAAAAGCGTAAAAATGGGTCCAAAAATGCACTTTTGTTTGGAACCTTCCATTATCCATAATACTTGACCTATGACCTATGGGTTGGTAATATGTTATAGCGCCATCAAGATCTATCCAAAATGAGTTTCACTTTTGTTGTAGTCTGAGGGTTTCTCTCTTCAGAGCTAGTGTATGTCATAAAAAAGAAAATTTCTGGACCCATTTTGATATGCATGTCACTGTATACTTAATGTATGTGCTAGGGTTAGGATCATTAAATGCTTCAAATCTAACAAAACTCACCACAAATATCAATTATTAAACTCTCTTTCTGGCTATAGTTACTAAATTCTAAAACTCATAAAACTAGTCATTCTACAGCATGATAAATTTAGGGTATATTACATGACCCGAAAATTCTACAAGTATGAATCTTGCCATAGGCTCATGACATTGGTTACTTTTAAAACATTCCCATTTCTTTGAGATTAGAAAATTCACTAAATGGCATTCATTGGTAATAGTGGACATGTCAAGGTATCCAGAACAAATTTCACTTTAGTCCTAGCTTCAGGGGTTGTGAGATGGGATCCGCCCAAAATAAGGGAATTGTTCACTAAAAACCACCTATATGAGTGAATGTATGCTTTCTTTGGACAGTCGCCATGTTGTTAATATTTGAACTATGACCCTACAACTTTAGTTGTAGATAGTGGACAGGTCAAGGTATCTAAAATTAGTTGTAACTTGGTTGTACCACCATTACGTCTGGTGGTACATACTCATGACTTCAGATAATAATTTTGTAGTTCGTACTGGAACTGTATGACCTTTGACCCTGGTCGTCCATTTTAATTTGTAGACATGTCAAGCTATCAGTACAAGCGATAGTTACTTTGGTTGTAGTCCTAAGTATTCAAAATTGGTAGTGAAAAAGGGAATGGTTGTGATAGTCACCGTGAAATTCATGATTTGGGATTTTTTCACTGGTATACATTTGCTTTTTGGTTCCTGTATCGTATCAATGGCATATACCTATGCAAAGATATGTGCCATCCAATTTTGACCTCTGACCTTTGAAACCAAATTGGTACCTTTGGCCTATCACTTAATGAACTTTGACTTCATGACCCTCACATGACTCAACATGGCAATATTAGTTAACATTTTGGGGTCAAATCTTTGGCCTATACTGTCACCTACTATATGTGTAGTGTGATAGGAAATATTTGGTCGTGAACTTTGAAATACCTGACCTGATCTCAAATTATGTCAAGATACACTACCATGAGTGCCCTTCTAAAGTTAGGGTATATTTTGCAAACCCAAAATTCTACAAGTACGAATATTGCCATAGGGTAAAAACATGCTTATTTTTAAAAAAATCCAATTTCTTTAAGAATTGAAATTTCACTAAATGGCGTTCATTGGCAATAGTAGACATGTGAAGGTTTCCAAAAGCAATTTCACTTTGGTCCTAGCTTCAGGGGTTGTGAGATGGGATCCGCCCAAAATAAGGGAATTGTTCACTAAAAACCACCCATATGAGTGAATGTATGCTTTCTTTGGACAGTCGCCATTTTGTTAATATTTGACCTATGACCCTACAACTTTAGTTGTAGATAGTGGACAGGTCAAGGTATCTAAAATTAGTTGTAACTTGGTTGTACCACCATTACGTCTGGTGGTACATACTCATGACTTCAGATAATAATTTTGTAGTTCGTACTGGAAGTGTATGACCTTTGACCCCTGGTCGTCCATTTTAATTTGTAAATATGTCAAGCTATCACAAGCGATAGTTAGTTTGGTTGTAGTCCTAAGTATTCAAGATTGGTAGTGAAAAAGGGAATGGTTGTGATAGTCACTGTGAAATTCAAGATTTGGGTTTTTTTCACTGGTATACATTTGCTTTTTTCTTCCTGTATCATTTCATTTGATCCAATCACCAAATGCAGTTCATTGTTGGATAGAGGAGGATTAGAGGTATCTGAAACAGGTCAAAGTTTTACTCTAGTCCCAGAGGTTCTCAATTGGGAAGCTTAATACTGTGTGATGTGTTACCCCTACCCCATAATCATGTGTTAAGCAAAGGGGTAAATGCGTCAAATACAAATAATTAAATAAATTCCTAAAAAAAACTGTAGAGTACTTGAACATAAAAGAACAAGATATCTAAGTACAACATTATGTGCTGTATTGGAATATCACCTTCACTTGAATTATATCCATCTAATTAAAAAATAAATACATTGTATAGGTGAGCATTAATAGGTTCCCATCGACAGCAATGTATATGTAATTTTTCCAATTTTAACCCCTAGAAAACATATTTCCTAAAAACATTTGAACATTGAACTTTTAGAGTGAGTCATGTCACCCCATATAAGTAATAAAATATAAAAAAAGTGCATGATATTTTATGATTTTCCTCATTTTAAAAATTATTCATAGTTTCCTATGTAAAAATACATGTTAAACATTTAAATTTTCCAGCTAAATTCTAAAATCATAATTCTGGTAGTCCTACACTCTTGCAACTTCTCATACATTTAGATATATGTTATATGAGTAACCAAACACAAAAAAAAATTGGATAAAATTCTGACAACTATAGTTAATTATGAAGGTACATAAATGTTGACCTTTGAAATCCCCATAGGAATGCATGCAAACAATATTTTTTCCAATTTTAACCCCCAGAAATCATATTTCTAAAAACACTTGAACATTAAACTTTTAGAGTGAGTCAAGTCACCAAATATAAGTAATCAAATATAAAAAAATGAATGATATTTCATGATTTTCCTCCTTTTAAAAATTAATAATAGTTTTCTCACTACAAATACATCAAAATTCTAAAATCATATTTCTAGTAATCCTCCACTATTCAAACTTCTCATATGTTTATATATATGTCAAATGAGTAAGCTAGCACAAAAAAATACATAAAATTCCAAAAAAATGCATACATGGATGACCTTTGACTCCATAGAAAACCATATAATAGTCAATTTGACAACTTTACATAGCAAATTGGCATCACTCAGTTGAACTTATGTTAGGGTTAGGGT
>NC_135567.1:8114157-8136657 GCF_964340395.1 Glandiceps talaboti | reverse complement strand
CATCGCCGATAAATAGAATGTATTTCGTGCAACTCTAGAATGTATTAAATGCATTAAATGCATTAAATGTATTAAATGTATTAAATGCAAGCTACCCGGACCATCGCCGACAAATAGAATGTATTTCGTGCAACTCTAGAATGTATTAAATGTATTAAATGCATTAAATGTATTAAATGTATTAAATGCAAGCTACCCGGACCATCGCCGAGGAATAAAATGTATTTCGTGCAACTCTAGAATGTATTAAATGCATTAAATGCATTAAAAGTATTAAGTGTATTAAATGCAAGCTACCCGGACCATCGCCGAGGAATAGAATATATTTCGTGCAACTCTAGAATGTATTAAATGTATTAAATGTATTAAATGCAAGCTACCCGGACCATCGCCGAGAAATAGAATGTATTTCGTGCAACTCTAGAATGTATTAAATGCATTAAATGTATTAAATGTATTAAATGCATTAAATGTATTAAATGCAAGCTACCCGGACCATCGCCGACAAATAGAATGTATTTCGTGCAAGTCTAGAATGTATTAAATGCATTAAATGTATTAAATGTATTAAATGCAAGCTACCCGGACCATCGCCGAGAAATAGAATGTATTTCGTGCAACTCTAGAATGTATTAAATGCATTAAATGTATTAAATGTATTAAATGCATTAAATGTATTAAATGCAAACTACCCGGACCATCGCCGACAAATAGAATGTATTTCGTGCAACTCTAGAATGTATTAAATGTATTAAATGCATTAAATGTATTAAATGTATTAAATGTATTAAATGCAAGCTACCCGGACCATCGCCGACAAATAGAATGTATTTCGTGCAACTCTAGAATGTATTTAATGCATTAAATGTATTAAATGTATTAAATGCAAGCTACCCGGACCATCGCCGAGGAATAGAATGTATTTCGTGCAACTCTAGAATGTATTAAATGCATTAAATGCATTAAATGCATTAAATGTATTAAATGTATTAAATGCAAGCTACCCGGACCATCGCCGAGAAATAGAATGCATTTCGTGCAACTCTAGAATGTATTAAATGCATTAAATGTATTAAATGTATTAAATGCAAGCTACCCGGACCATCGCCGATAAATAGAATGTATTTCGTGCAACTCTAGAATGTATTAAATGCATTAAATGTATTAAATGTATTAAATGTATTATATGCAAGCTACCCGGACCATCGCCGATAAATAGAATGTATTTCGTGCAACTCTAGAATGTATTAAATGCATTAAATGCATTAAATGTATTAAATGTATTAAATGCAAGCTACCCGGACCATCGCCGAGGAATAGAATGTATTTCGTGCAACTCTAGAATGTATTAAATGCATTAAATGTATTAAATGTATTAAATGTATTAAATGCAAGCTACCCGGACCATCGCCGAGCAATAGAATGTATTTCGTGCAACTCTAAAATGTATTAAATGCATTAAATGCATTAAATGTATTAAATGTATTAAATGTATTAAATGCAAGCTACCCGGACCATCACCGACAAATAGAATGTATTTCGTGCAACTCTAGAATGTATTAAATGCATTAAATGCATTAAATGTATTAAATGTATTAAATGTATTAAATGTATTAAATGCAAGCTACCCGGACCATCGCCGACAAATAGAATGTATTTCGTGCAACTCTAGAATGTGTGAAATGCATTTAATGCATTAAATGTATTAAATGTATTAAATGTATTAAATGCAAGCTACCCGGACCATCGCCGAGAAATAGAATGTATTTCGTGCAACTCTAGAATGTATTAAATGTATTAAATGCATTAAATGTATTAAATGTATTAAATGTATTAAATGCAAGCTACCCGGACCATCGCCGAGCAATAGAATGTATTTCGTGCAACTCTAAAATGTATTAAATGCATTAAATGCATTAAATGTATTAAATGTATTAAATGTATTAAATGCAAGCTACCCGGACCATCACCGACAAATAGAATGTATTTCGTGCAACTCTAGAATGTATTAAATGCATTAAATGCATTAAATGTATTAAATGTATTAAATGTATTAAATGCAAGCTACCCGGACCATCGCCGACAAATAGAATGTATTTCGTGCAACTCTAGAATGTGGGAAATGCATTTAATGCATTAAATGTATTAAATGTATTAAATGTATTAAATGCAAGCTACCCGGACCATCGCCGAGAAATAGAATGTATTTCGTGCAACTCTAGAATGTATTAAATGTATTAAATGCATTAAATGTATTAAATGTATTAAATGTATTAAATGCAAGCTACCCGGTCCATCGCCGACAAATAGAATGTATTTCGTGCAACTCTAGAATGTATTAAATGCATTAAATGTATTAAATGTATTAAATGCAAGCTACCCGGACCATCGCCGAGGAATAGAATGTATTTCGTGCAACTCTAGAATGTATTAAATGAATTAAATGCATTAAATGCATTAAATGTATTAAATGTATTAAATGTCAGCTACCCGGACCATCGCCGAGGAATAGAATGTATTTCGTGCAACTCTAGGATGTATTAAATGTATTAAATGCATTAAATGTATTAAATGTATTAAATGCAAGCTACCCGGACCATCGCCGAGAAATAGAATGTATTTCGTGCAACTCTAGAATGTATTAAATGTATTAAATGCATTAAATGTATTAAATGTATTAAATGTATTATATGCAAGCTACCCGGACCATCGCCGATAAATAGAATGTATTTCCTGCAACTCTAGAATGTATTAAATGCATTAAATGCATTAAATGTATTAAATGTATTAAATGCAAGCTACCCGGACCATCGCCGAGGAATAGAATGTATTTCGTGCAACTCTAGAATGTATTAAATGCATTAAATGTATTAAATGTATTAAATGTATTAAATGCAAGCTACCCGGACCATCGCCGAGCAATAGAATGTATTTCGTGCAACTCTAAAATGTATTAAATGCATTAAATGCATTAAATGTATTAAATGTATTAAATGTATTAAATGCAAGCTACCCGGACCATCACCGACAAATAGAATGTATTTCGTGCAACTCTAGAATGTATTAAATGCATTAAATGCATTAAATGTATTAAATGTATTAAATGTATTAAATGTATTAAATGCAAGCTACCCGGACCATCGCCGACAAATAGAATGTATTTCGTGCAACTCTAGAATGTGTGAAATGCATTTAATGCATTAAATGTATTAAATGTATTAAATGTATTAAATGCAAGCTACCCGGACCATCGCCGAGAAATAGAATGTATTTCGTGCAACTCTAGAATGTATTAAATGTATTAAATGCATTAAATGTATTAAATGTATTAAATGTATTAAATGCAAGCTACCCGGTCCATCGCCGACAAATAGAATGTATTTCGTGCAACTCTAGAATGTATTAAATGCATTAAATGTATTAAATGTATTAAATGCAAGCTACCCGGACCATCGCCGAGCAATAGAATGTATTTCGTACAACTCTAAAATGTATTAAATGCATTAAATGCATTAAATGTATTAAATGTATTAAATGTATTAAATGCAAGCTACCCGGACCATCACCGACAAATAGAATGTATTTCGTGCAACTCTAGAATGTATTAAATGCATTAAATGCATTAAATGTATTAAATGTATTAAATGTATTAAATGCAAGCTACCCGGACCATCGCCGACAAATAGAATGTATTTCGTGCAACTCTAGAATGTGGGAAATGCATTTAATGCATTAAATGTATTAAATGTATTAAATGTATTAAATGCAAGCTACCCGGACCATCGCCGAGAAATAGAATGTATTTCGTGCAACTCTAGAATGTATTAAATGTATTAAATGCATTAAATGTATTAAATGTATTAAATGTATTAAATGCAAGCTACCCGGTCCATCGCCGACAAATAGAATGTATTTCGTGCAACTCTAGAATGTATTAAATGCATTAAATGTATTAAATGTATTAAATGCAAGCTACCCGGACCATCGCCGAGCAATAGAATGTATTTCGTGCAACTCTAAAATGTATTAAATGCATTAAATGCATTAAATGTATTAAATGTATTAAATGTATTAAATGCAAGCTACCCGGACCATCACCGACAAATAGAATGTATTTCGTGCAACTCTAGAATGTATTAAATGCATTAAATGCATTAAATGTATTAAATGTATTAAATGTATTAAATGTATTAAATGCAAGCTACCCGGACCATCGCCGACAAATAGAATGTATTTCGTGCAACTCTAGAATGTGTGAAATGCATTTAATGCATTAAATGTATTAAATGTATTAAATGTATTAAATGCAAGCTACCCGGACCATCGCCGAGAAATAGAATGTATTTCGTGCAACTCTAGAATGTATTAAATGTATTAAATGCATTAAATGTATTAAATGTATTAAATGTATTAAATGCAAGCTACCCGGTCCATCGCCGACAAATAGAATGTATTTCGTGCAACTCTAGAATGTATTAAATGCATTAAATGTATTAAATGTATTAAATGCAAGCTACCCGGACCATCGCCGAGCAATAGAATGTATTTCGTACAACTCTAAAATGTATTAAATGCATTAAATGCATTAAATGTATTAAATGTATTAAATGTATTAAATGCAAGCTACCCGGACCATCACCGACAAATAGAATGTATTTCGTGCAACTCTAGAATGTATTAAATGCATTAAATGCATTAAATGTATTAAATGTATTAAATGTATTAAATGCAAGCTACCCGGACCATCGCCGACAAATAGAATGTATTTCGTGCAACTCTAGAATGTGGGAAATGCATTTAATGCATTAAATGTATTAAATGTATTAAATGTATTAAATGCAAGCTACCCGGACCATCGCCGAGAAATAGAATGTATTTCGTGCAACTCTAGAATGTATTAAATGTATTAAATGCATTAAATGTATTAAATGTATTAAATGTATTAAATGCAAGCTACCCGGTCCATCGCCGACAAATAGAATGTATTTCGTGCAACTCTAGAATGTATTAAATGCATTAAATGTATTAAATGTATTAAATGCAAGCTACCCGGACCATCGCCGAGGAATAGAATGTATTTCGTGCAACTCTAGAATGTATTAAATGAATTAAATGCATTAAATGCATTAAATGTATTAAATGTATTAAATGTCAGCTACCCGGACCATCGCCGAGGAATAGAATGTATTTCGTGCAACTCTAGGATGTATTAAATGTATTAAATGCATTAAATGTATTAAATGTATTAAATGCAAGCTACCCGGACCATCGCCGAGAAATAGAATGTATTTCGTGCAACTCTAGAATGTATTAAATGTATTAAATGCATTAAATGTATTAAATGTATTAAATGTATTATATGCAAGCTACCCGGACCATCGCCGATAAATAGAATGTATTTCGTGCAACTCTAGAATGTATTAAATGCATTAAATGCATTAAATGTATTAAATGTATTAAATGCAAGCTACCCGGACCATCGCCGAGGAATAGAATGTATTTCGTGCAACTCTAGAATGTATTAAATGCATTAAATGTATTAAATGTATTAAATGTATTAAATGCAAGCTACCCGGACCATCGCCGAGCAATAGAATGTATTTCGTGCAACTCTAAAATGTATTAAATGCATTAAATGCATTAAATGTATTAAATGTATTAAATGCAAGCTACCCGGACCATCACCGACAAATAGAATGTATTTCGTGCAACTCTAGAATGTATTAAATGCATTAAATGCATTAAATGTATTAAATGTATTAAATGTATTAAATGTACTAAATGCAAGCTACCCGGACCATCGCCGACAAATAGAATGTATTTCGTGCAACTCTAGAATGTGTGAAATGCATTTAATGCATTAAATGTATTAAATGTATTAAATGTATTAAATGCAAGCTACCCGGACCATCGCCGAGAAATAGAATGTATTTCGTGCAACTCTAGAATGTATTAAATGTATTAAATGCATTAAATGTATTAAATGTATTAAATGTATTAAATGCAAGCTACCCGGACCATCGCCGAGCAATAGAATGTATTTCGTGCAACTCTAAAATGTATTAAATGCATTAAATGCATTAAATGTATTAAATGTATTAAATGTATTAAATGCAAGCTACCCGGACCATCACCGACAAATAGAATGTATTTCGTGCAACTCTAGAATGTATTAAATGCATTAAATGCATTAAATGTATTAAATGTATTAAATGTATTAAATGTATTAAATGCAAGCTACCCGGACCATCGCCGACAAATAGAATGTATTTCGTGCAACTCTAGAATGTGTGAAATGCATTTAATGCATTAAATGTATTAAATGTATTAAATGTATTAAATGCAAGCTACCCGGACCATCGCCGAGAAATAGAATGTATTTCGTGCAACTCTAGAATGTATTAAATGTATTAAATGCATTAAATGTATTAAATGTATTAAATGTATTAAATGCAAGCTACCCGGTCCATCGCCGACAAATAGAATGTATTTCGTGCAACTCTAGAATGTATTAAATGCATTAAATGTATTAAATGTATTAAATGCAAGCTACCCGGACCATCGCCGAGGAATAGAATGTATTTCGTGCAACTCTAGAATGTATTAAATGAATTAAATGCATTAAATGCATTAAATGTATTAAATGTATTAAATGTCAGCTACCCGGACCATCGCCGAGGAATAGAATGTATTTCGTGCAACTCTAGGATGTATTAAATGTATTAAATGCATTAAATGTATTAAATGTATTAAATGCAAGCTACCCGGACCATCGCCGATAAATAGAATGTATTTCGTGCAACTTTAGCTTGCATTTTATACATTTAATACATTTAATGCCATCGCCGAAAAAAAGAATGTATTTCGTGCAACTCTAGAATGTATTAAATGTATTAAATGCATTAAATGTATTAGATGCAAGCTATCCGGACCATCGCCGAGGAATAGAATGTATTTCGTGCAACTCTAGAATGTATTAAATGCATTAAATGTATTAAATGTATTAAATGCAAGCTACCAGGACCATCGCCGACAAATAGAATGTATTTCGTGCAACTCTAGAATGTATAAAATGTATTAAATGTATTAAATGTATTAAATGCAAGCTACCCGGACCATCGCCGAGGAATAGAATATATTTCGTGCAACTCTAGAATGTATTAAATGCATTACATGCATTAAATGTATTAAATGTATTAAATGCAAGCTACCCGGACCATCGCCGAGGAATAGAATGTATTTCGTGCAACTCTAGAATGTATTAAATGCATTAAATGTATTAAATGTATTAAATGTATTAAATGCAAGCTACCCGGACCATCGCCGACAAATAGAATGTATTTCGTGCAACTCTAGAATGTATTAAATGCATTAAATGCATTAAATGTATTAAATGTATTAAATGTATTAAATGCAAGCTACCCGGACCATCGCCGACAAATAGAATGTATTTCGTGCAACTCTAGAATGTATGAAATGCATTTAATGCATTAAATGTATTAAATGTATTAAATGTATTAAATCCAAGCTACCCGGACCATCGCCGAGAAATAGAATGTATTTCGTGCAACTCTAGAATGTATTAAATGCATTAAATGTATTAAATGCATTAAATGCAAGCTACCCGGTCCATCGCCGACAAATAGAATGTATTTCGTGCAACTCTAGAATGTATTAAATGCATTAAATGTATTAAATGTATTAAATGTATTAAATGCAAGCTACCCGGACCATCGCCGAGGAATAGAATGTATTTCGTGCAACTCTAGAATGTATTAAATGAATTAAATGCATTAAATGTATTAAATGTATTAAATGTATTAAATGCAAGCTACCCGGTCCATCGCCGACAAATAGAATGTATTTCGTGCAACTCTAGAATGTATTAAATGCATTAAATGTATTAAATGTATTAAATGCAAGCTACCCGGACCATCGCCGAGGTATAGAATGTATTTCGTGCAACTCTAGAATGTATTAAATGAATTAAATGCATTAAATGCATTAAATGTATTAAATGTATTAAATGTCAGCTACCCGGACCATCGCCGAGGAATAGAATGTATTTCGTGCAGATGTATTAAATGTATTAAATGCATTAAATGTATTAAATGTATTAAATGCAAGCTACCCGGACCATCGCCGATAAATAGAATGTATTTCGTGCAACTTTAGCTTGCATTTTATACATTTAATACATTTAATGCCATCGCCGAAAAAAAGAATGTATTTCGTGCAACTCTAGAATGTATTAAATGTATTAAATGCATTAAATGTATTAGATGCAAGCTATCCGGACCATCGCCGAGGAATAGAATGTATTTCGTGCAACTCTAGAATGTATTAAATGCATTAAATGTATTAAATGTATTAAATGCAAGCTACCAGGACCATCGCCGACAAATAGAATGTATTTCGTGCAACTCTAGAATGTATAAAATGTATTAAATGTATTAAATGTATTAAATGCAAGCTACCCGGACCATCGCCGAGGAATAGAATATATTTCGTGCAACTCTAGAATGTATTAAATGCATTACATGCATTAAATGTATTAAATGTATTAAATGCAAGCTACCCGGACCATCGCCGAGGAATAGAATGTATTTCGTGCAACTCTAGAATGTATTAAATGCATTAAATGTATTAAATGTATTAAATGTATTCAATGTATTAAATGCAAGCTACCCGGACCATCGCCGACAAATAGAATGTATTTCGTGCAACTCTAGAATGTATTAAATGCATTAAATGCATTAAATGTATTAAATGTATTAAATGTATTAAATGCAAGCTACCCGGACCATCGCCGACAAATAGAATGTATTTCGTGCAACTCTAGAATGTATGAAATGCATTTAATGCATTAAATGTATTAAATGTATTAAATGTATTAAATCCAAGCTACCCGGACCATCGCCGAGAAATAGAATGTATTTCGTGCAACTCTAGAATGTGTGAAATGCATTTAATGCATTAAATGTATTAAATGTATTAAATGTATTAAATGCAAGCTACCCGGACCATCGCCGAGAAATAGAATGTATTTCGTGCAACTCTAGAATGTATTAAATGTATTAAATGCATTAAATGTATTAAATGTATTAAATGTATTAAATGCAAGCTACCCGGTCCATCGCCGACAAATAGAATGTATTTCGTGCAACTCTAGAATGTATTAAATGCATTAAATGTATTAAATGTATTAAATGCAAGCTACCCGGACCATCGCCGAGGAATAGAATGTATTTCGTGCAACTCTAGAATGTATTAAATGAATTAAATGCATTAAATGCATTAAATGTATTAAATGTATTAAATGTCAGCTACCCGGACCATGGCCGAGGAATAGAATGTATTTCGTGCAACTCTAGGATGTATTAAATGTATTAAATGCATTAAATGTATTAAATGTATTAAATGCAAGCTACCCGGACCATCGCCGATAAATAGAATGTATTTCGTGCAACTTTAGCTTGCATTTTATACATTTAATACATTTAATGCCATCGCCGAAAAAAAGAATGTATTTCGTGCAACTCTAGAATGTATTAAATGTATTAAATGCATTAAATGTATTAGATGCAAGCTATCCGGACCATCGCCGAGGAATAGAATGTATTTCGTGCAACTCTAGAATGTATTAAATGCATTAAATGTATTAAATGTATTAAATGCAAGCTACCAGGACCATCGCCGACAAATAGAATGTATTTCGTGCAACTCTAGAATGTATAAAATGTATTAAATGTATTAAATGTATTAAATGCAAGCTACCCGGACCATCGCCGAGGAATAGAATATATTTCGTGCAACTCTAGAATGTATTAAATGCATTACATGCATTAAATGTATTAAATGTATTAAATGCAAGCTACCCGGACCATCGCCGAGGAATAGAATGTATTTCGTGCAACTCTAGAATGTATTAAATGCATTAAATGTATTAAATGTATTAAATGTATTAAATGCAAGCTACCCGGACCATCGCCGACAAATAGAATGTATTTCGTGCAACTCTAGAATGTATTAAATGCATTAAATGCATTAAATGTATTAAATGTATTAAATGTATTAAATGCAAGCTACCCGGACCATCGCCGACAAATAGAATGTATTTCGTGCAACTCTAGAATGTATGAAATGCATTTAATGCATTAAATGTATTAAATGTATTAAATGTATTAAATCCAAGCTACCCGGACCATCGCCGAGAAATAGAATGTATTTCGTGCAACTCTAGAATGTATTAAATGCATTAAATGTATTAAATGCATTAAATGCAAGCTACCCGGTCCATCGCCGACAAATAGAATGTATTTCGTGCAACTCTAGAATGTATTAAATGCATTAAATGTATTAAATGTATTAAATGTATTAAATGCAAGCTACCCGGACCATCGCCGAGGAATAGAATGTATTTCGTGCAACTCTAGAATGTATTAAATGAATTAAATGCATTAAATGTATTAAATGTATTAAATGTATTAAATGCAAGCTACCCGGTCCATCGCCGACAAATAGAATGTATTTCGTGCAACTCTAGAATGTATTAAATGCATTAAATGTATTAAATGTATTAAATGCAAGCTACCCGGACCATCGCCGAGGAATAGAATGTATTTCGTGCAACTCTAGAATGTATTAAATGAATTAAATGCATTAAATGCATTAAATGTATTAAATGTATTAAATGTCAGCTACCCGGACCATCGCCGAGGAATAGAATGTATTTCGTGCAGATGTATTAAATGTATTAAATGCATTAAATGTATTAAATGTATTAAATGCAAGCTACCCGGACCATCGCCGATAAATAGAATGTATTTCGTGCAACTTTAGCTTGCATTTTATACATTTAATACATTTAATGCCATCGCCGAAAAAAAGAATGTATTTCGTGCAACTCTAGAATGTATTAAATGTATTAAATGCATTAAATGTATTAGATGCAAGCTATCCGGACCATCGCCGAGGAATAGAATGTATTTCGTGCAACTCTAGAATGTATTAAATGCATTAAATGTATTAAATGTATTAAATGCAAGCTACCAGGACCATCGCCGACAAATAGAATGTATTTCGTGCAACTCTAGAATGTATAAAATGTATTAAATGTATTAAATGTATTAAATGCAAGCTACCCGGACCATCGCCGAGGAATAGAATATATTTCGTGCAACTCTAGAATGTATTAAATGCATTACATGCATTAAATGTATTAAATGTATTAAATGCAAGCTACCCGGACCATCGCCGAGGAATAGAATGTATTTCGTGCAACTCTAGAATGTATTAAATGCATTAAATGTATTAAATGTATTAAATGTATTAAATGCAAGCTACCCGGACCATCGCCGACAAATAGAATGTATTTCGTGCAACTCTAGAATGTATTAAATGCATTAAATGCATTAAATGTATTAAATGTATTAAATGTATTAAATGCAAGCTACCCGGACCATCGCCGACAAATAGAATGTATTTCGTGCAACTCTAGAATGTATGAAATGCATTTAATGCATTAAATGTATTAAATGTATTAAATGTATTAAATCCAAGCTACCCGGACCATCGCCGAGAAATAGAATGTATTTCGTGCAACTCTAGAATGTATTAAATGCATTAAATGTATTAAATGCATTAAATGCAAGCTACCCGGTCCATCGCCGACAAATAGAATGTATTTCGTGCAACTCTAGAATGTATTAAATGCATTAAATGTATTAAATGTATTAAATGTATTAAATGCAAGCTACCCGGACCATCGCCGAGGAATAGAATGTATTTCGTGCAACTCTAGAATGTATTAAATGAATTAAATGCATTAAATGCATTAAATGTATTAAATGTATTAAATGCCAGCTACCCGGACCATCGCCGAGAAATAGAATGTATTTCGTGCAACTCTAGAATGTATTAAATGTATTAAATGTATTAAATGTATTAAATGTCAGCTACCCGGACCATCGCCGAGGAATAGAATGTATTTCGTGCAACTCTAGGATGTATTAAATGTATTAAATGCATTAAATGTATTAAATGTATTAAATGCAAGCTACCCGGACCATCGCCGATAAATAGAATGTATTTCGTGCAACTTTAGCTTGCATTTTATACATTTAATACATTTAATGCCATCGCCGAAAAAAAGAATGTATTTCGTGCAACTCTAGAATGTATTAAATGTATTAAATGCATTAAATGTATTAGATGCAAGCTATCCGGACCATCGCCGAGGAATAGAATGTATTTCGTGCAACTCTAGAATGTATTAAATGCATTAAATGTATTAAATGTATTAAATGCAAGCTACCAGGACCATCGCCGACAAATAGAATGTATTTCGTGCAACTCTAGAATGTATGAAATGCATTTAATGCATTAAATGTATTAAATGTATTAAATGTATTAAATGCAAGCTACCCGGACCATCGCCGAGAAATAGAATGTATTTCGTGCAACTCTAGAATGTATTAAATGTATTAAATGCATTAAATGTATTAAATGTATTAAATGCAAGCTACCCGGTCCATCGCCGACAAATAGAATGTATTTCGTGCAACTCTAGAATGTATTAAATGCATTAAATGTATTAAATGTATTAAATGTATTAAATGCAAGCTACCCGGACCATCGCCGAGGAATAGAATGTATTTCGTGCAACTCTAGAATGTATTAAATGAATTAAATGCATTAAATGCATTAAATGTATTAAATGTATTAAATGCCAGCTACCCGGACCATCGCCGAGAAATAGAATGTATTTCGTGCAACTCTAGAATGTATTAAATGTATTAAATGTATTAAATGTATTAAATGCAAGCTACCCGGACCATCGCCGAGGAATAAAATGTATTTCGTGCAACTCTAGAATGTATTAAATGAATTAAATGCATTAAATGCATTAAATGTATTAAATGTATTAAATGCCAGCTACCCGGACCATCGCCGAGAAATAGAATGTATTTCGTGCAACTCTAGAATGTATTAAATGTATTAAATGTATTAAATGTATTAAATGCAAGCTACCCGGACCATCGCCGAGAAATAGAATGTATTTCGTGCAACTCTAGAATGTATTAAATGAATTAAATGCATTAAATGCATTAAATGTATTAAATGTATTAAATGCCAGCTACCCGGACCATCGCCGAGAAATAGAATGTATTTCGTGCAACTCTAGAATGTATTAAATGTATTAAATGCAAGCTACCCGGACCATCGCCGAGAAATAGAATGTATTTCGTGCAACTCTAGAATGTATTGAATGCATTAAATGTATTAAATGTATTAAATGTATTAAATGCAAGCTCTAGAATGTATTAAATGTATTAAATGCAAGCTACCCGGACCATCGCCGAGAAATAGAATGTATTTCGTGCAACTCTAGAATGTATTGAATGCATTAAATGTATTAAATGTATTAAATGCAAGCTACCCGGACCATCGCCGAGGAATAGAATGTATTTCGTGCAACTCTAGAATGTATTAAATGCATTAAATGCATTAACTGTATTAAATGTATTAAATGCAAGCTACCCGGACCATCGCCGAGGAATAGAATGTATTTCGTGCAAGTCTATAATGTATTAAATGCATTAAATGTATTTAATGTATTAAATGCAAGCTACTCGGACCATCGCCGAGGAATAGAATGTATTTCGTGCAACTCTAGAATGTATTAAATGCATTAAATGTACCTCAACCATCTCCCGTATTAAATGTATTAAATGTATTTCGTGCAGCCTTAGAATGTAAAAATGTATTAAATGTAAAATAGTAAAGTACTGGCCATAGCTCAAATCCCCTTCTTCGCTATATGAGACTCCTGTGTATTTACCTATCAGCTTCTCTCTTCTTCTTTTTTCAGCCTCCATGAAGGAATTTTTCTTACATTTTCTTAGATTGTCCGCATACATGGTGGAGCCTCTGGTAATGTCATGTCCATGCACCAAGTGTACATCCAATCGCTGCACTTCACACCCACAACCTACTACTGAGCACCTTTTGTACGGGTGACCTCTCTTCTGTGCCTTTTCCTTTCTTTCTTGAACATGTTTTTTCTTCATAGTGTTTTCAGCATCCCTTATGTCCATGTCATGGATAGAGATGAGATGTCTCTGAAGTCTACAAACCTTGGCACGACAGCCTGATACTGGACAACTGTAAGCTTTATTTCTGCTTGGTAACTTGTTCATTTTCTTCTTGTTCTCCTTCTTCTTCTTCTTCTTCACTCTCTTCTCCCAGGAAAAGGGTGACAGTGGATAACGAGGGGGGGGGGGTTCTGGATTCCTCGGTCTACTTCTTATTTCCCATCGAATTCTTTCAATTCTATACTCCAGTGTTGTTGGTTTTTTTGGTGGTCGGAGGTATGATATCACTATCTTTTGGCAGTATCTTCTTTCTCATCTTGTTCTTCCTCATTACTCTCAGTATCAAAACACAATTGCCTCTTTACTGATCTTCTATCTCCACGTTTCTTTCTTTTTCTTTGTTTTTCTTTTACTTTTTCGTATTCATCTGATGATGTTGTATCTTCTATGGCTTCGTAAGCAGTCAGCAACACTGTCATCAAATAATAACTCACTTGACATTTTGTATTTATGATTCTAAATAAAATGTAAAACAACATGAAACTTTTAGAGTGAGAAAAATGTGCATGATATTTTATGCCATCTAATTTTGACCTGTGATCTTTGAATCCAAATTGGTACCTGTGACCCAGCACTTAATGACCTTTGACCTCATGACCCTCGGATGACCCAACATGGCCATAATAGTTAACATTTTGGGGCCAAATCTTTGGCCTGTACTGTCACCTACTATATGTCTAGTGTGATATGACATATGTAGTCGTGAACTTTGACATACCTGACCTGATCTCAAATTGTGTCATGATATACCATGAGTACCCTGCTAAAGTTAGGGTATATTTTGCAAGCCCAAAATTCTACAAGTACGAATATTGCCATAGGGTAAAAACATGCTTATTTTAAGAAAATTCCCATTTATTTAAGAATTTTAATTTCACTAAATGGCGTTCATTGGTAATAGTAGACATGTCAAGGTATCCAAAACAAATTTCACTTTGGTCCTAGCTTCAGGGGTTGTGAGATGGGAGCCGCCCAAAATAAGTGAATTGTTCACAAAAAACCACCTATATGAGTGAATGTATGCTTTCTTTGGACAGTCACCATTTCGTTAATATTTGACCTATGACCCTACAACTTTAGTTGAAGATAGTGGACAGGTCAAGATATCTAAAATTAGTTGTAACTTGGTTGTACCGCAATTACTTCTGGTGGTACATACTCATGACTTCATAAAATCTTTATGTAGTTCGTACTGGAAGTTCGTGACCTTTGACCTCGGGTCGTCCATTCTGAATTGTAGACATGTCACGCTATCACAAACGATAGTTTGTTTGGTTGTAGTCCTAAGTATTCAAAATTGGTAGTGAAAACGGGAATGGTTGTGATAGTCACTGTGAAATTCATGATTTGGTTTTTTTTCACTGGTATACATTTGGTTTTTGCTTCCTGTATCGTTTCATTTGATCCAATCACCAAATGCAGTTTTTTGAGGAATAGAGGAGAATTAGAGGTATCTGAAACAGGTCAAAGTTTTACTCTAGTCCCAGAGGTTCTCAATTAGGAAGCTTAATACTGTGTGATGTGTTACCCCTACCACCATAATCATGAGTTAAGCATAGGGGTAAATGCGTCCAATATAAATAATTAAATAAATTCCTAAAAAAAACTGTAGTGTACTTGAACATAAAAGAACAAGATATCTAAGTACAACATTATGTGCTCTATTGGAATATCACCTTCACTTGAATTATATCCATCTAATTAAAAAAATAAATACATTGTATAGGTGAGCATTAATAGGTTCCCATAGACAGCAATGTATATGTAATATTTCCAATTTTAATCCCCAGAAAACATATTTCCTAAAAACATTTGAACATTAAACTTTTAGAGTGAGTCATGTCACCCAATATAAGTAATAAAATATAAAAAAGTGCATGATATTTTATGATTTTCCTCATTTTAAAAATTATTCATAGTTTTCTATGTAAAAATACATGTTAAACATTTAAATTTTCCAGCTAAATTCTAAAATCATAATTCTGGTAGTCCTACATTCTTGCAACTTCTCTTACATTTAGATATATGTTATATGAGTAATCAAACACAAAAAATTACATAAAATTCCAAAAAAATGCATACATGGATGACCTTTGACCCCCATAGAAAACCATGTAATAGTCAATTTGACAACTTTACATAGCAAATTGGCATCACTCAGTTGAACTTATGTTAGGGTTAGGGTTAGATACCTTTGACCCAGCACTTAATGACCTTTGACCTCATGATCACTACATGACCCAACATGGCCATATAGTTAACATTTTGGGGTCATATCTTAGGCATATATAATTCACCAATGTGGCCGTGAACTTTGACATACCTGACCTGACCGAGAGTGATGTTAAAATACACTACCATGAGTTTCAGGTTACAGGTTCATGACCTTGATGTGACCTTTGACCTTTGTGTTGTGTCAATGGCATATACCTATGCAAAGATATGTGCCATCCAATTTTGACCTCTGACCTTTGAAACCAAATTGGTACCTTTGGCCTATCACTTAATGAACTTTGACTTCATGACCCTCACATGACCCAACATGGCAATATTAGTTAACATTTTTGGGTCAAATCTTTGGCCTATACTGTCACCTACTATACGTGTAGTGTGATAGGAAATATGTGGTCGTGAACTTTGAAATACCTGACCTGATCTCAAATTATGTCATGATACACTACCATGAGTGCCTTGCTAAAGTTAGGGTATATTTTGCAAACCCAAAATTCTACAAGTACGAATAT
Source organism: Glandiceps talaboti (assembly GCF_964340395.1). Taxonomy (NCBI): domain Eukaryota; kingdom Metazoa; phylum Hemichordata; class Enteropneusta; family Spengelidae; genus Glandiceps; species Glandiceps talaboti. Next base: position 8,119,757 of record NC_135567.1, on the reverse strand, counting down.
TGCCATAGGGTAAAAACATGCTTATTTAAAAAAATCCCATTTCTTTAAGAATTGGAATTTCACTAAATGGCGTTCATTGGTAATAGTAGACATGTCAAGGTTTCCAAAAACAATTTCACTTTGGTCCTAGCTTCAGGGGTTGTGAGATGGGATCCGCCCAAAATAAGGGAATTGTTCACTAAAAACCACCTATATGAGTGAATGTATGCTTTCTTTGGACAGTCGCCATTTTGTTAATATTTGACCTATATGACCCTACAACTTTAGTTGAAGATAGCGGACAGGTCAAGATATCTAAAATTAGTTGTAACTTGGTTGTACCACCATTACGTCTTGTGGTACATACTCATGACTTCAGATAATAATTTTGTAGTTCGTACTGGAAGCGTATGACCTTTGAAGCCTGGTCGTCCATTTTAATTTGTAGACATGTCAAGCTATCAGTACAAGCGATAGTTACTTTGGTTGTAGTCCTAAGTATTCAAATTGGTAATGAAAAAGGAAATGGTTGTGATAGTCACCGTGAAATTCATGATTTGGGTTTTTTCACTGGTATACATTTGCTTTTTGCTTCCTGTATCGTCTTATTTGATCCAATCACCAAATGCAGTTCATTGTGGGATAGAGGAGGATTAGAGGTATCTGAAACAGGTCAAAGTTTTACTCTAGTCCCAGGGGTTCTTAATTGGGAAGCTTAATACTGTGTGATGTGTTACCCCTACCCCCATAATCATGTGTTTAGCATATAGGGGTAAATGCGTCCAATACAAATAATTAAATAAATTCCTAAAAAAAACTGTAGAGTACTTGAACATAAAAGAACAAGATATCTAAGTACAACATTATGTGCTCTATTGGAATATCACCTTTACTTGAATTATATCCATCTAATTAAAAAATAAATACATTGTATAGGTGAGCATTAATAGGTTCCCATAGACAGTAATGTATATGTAATTTTTCCAATTTTAATCCCCAGAAAACATATTTCCTAAAAACATTTGAACATTAAACTTTTAGAGTGAGTCATGTCACCCCACATAAGTAATAAAATATAAAAAAGTTCATGATATTTTATGATTTTCCTCATTTTAAAAATTATTCATAGTTTCCTATGTAAAAATACATGTTAAACATTTAAATTTTCCAGCTAAATTCTAAAATCATAATTCTGGTAGTCCTACATTCTTGCAACTTCTCTTACAATTCGATATATGTTATATGAGTAACCAAACACAAAAAATTACATAAAATTCCAAAAAAATGCATACATGGATGACCTTTGACCCCATGGAAAACCATGTAATAGTCAATTTGACAACTTTACATAGCAAATTGGCCATCACTCAGTTGAACTTATGTTAGGGTTAGGGTTAGATACATTTGACCCAGCACTTTATGAATTTTGACATCATGACCCCTACATGACCCAACATGGCCACATTAGTTAACAATTTGAGGTCAAATCTTTGGCCTATACTGTCACCTACTATATGTGTAGTGTGATAGGCATATGTGGTCATGAACTTTGACATACCTGACCTGACCTCAAATGATGTCTTGATACACTACCATGAGTGCCCTATAGGGTCATGACCTTGATTTGACCTTTGTGTTGTGTCAATGGCATATACCTATGCATATGTATGTACCATCTAACTATGACCTCTGAACCCAAATTGGTACCTGTGACCCAGCATTTAATGAACTTTGACCTCAAGATCCCTACATGACCCAACATGGCCATATAGTTTACATTTTGGGGTCAAATCTTAGGCATATATAATTCACCAATGTGGCCGTGAACTTTGACATACCTGACCTGACCGTGAGTGATGTTAAAATATACTACCATGAGTTTCAGGTTACAGGTTCATAACCTTGATGTGACCTTTGACCTTTGCGTTGTGTCAATGGCATATACCTATGCAAAGATATGTGCCATCCAATTTTGACCTCTGACCTTTGAAACCAAGTTGGTACCTTTGGCCTATCACTTAATGAACTTTGATTTCATGACCCTCACATGACCCAACATGGCAATATTAGTTAACATTTTGGGGTCAAACCTTTGGCCTATACTGTCACCTACTATATGTGTAGTGTGATAGGACATATGTGGTCGTGAACTTTGAAATACCTGACCTGATCTCAAATTATGTCATGATACACTACCATGAGTGCCCTGCTAAAGTTAGGGTATATTATGCAACCCCAAAATTCTACAAGTACGAATATTGCCATAGGGTAAAAACATGGTTTTTAAAAAAAATTCCCATTTTTTAAGAATTGGAATTTCACTGAATGACGTTCATTGGTAATAATAGACATGTCAAGGTATCCAAAAACAATTTCACTTTGGTCCTAGCTTCAGGGGTTGTGAGATGGGATTCGCCCAAAATAAAGGAATTGTTCACTAAAAACCACCTATATGAGTGAATGTATGCTTTTTTGGAGAGTCGCCATTTTGTTAATATTTGACCTATGACCCTACAACTTTAGTTGAAGATAGTGGACAGGTCAAGGTATCTAAAATTAGTTGTAACTTGGTTGTACCACCATTACCTCTGGTGGTACATACTCATGACTTCAGATAATAATTTTGTAGTTCGTACTGGAACTGTATGACCTTTGACCCCTGGTCGTCCATTTTAATTTGTAGACATGTCAAGCTATCAGTACAAGCGATAGTTACTTTGGTTGTAGTCTTAAGTATTAAACATTGGTAGTGAAAAAGGGAATGGTTGTGATAGTCACCGTGAAATTCATGATTTGGGTTTTTTCACTGGTATACATTTGCTTTTTGCTTCCTGTATCGTCTTATTTGATCCAATCACCAAATGCAGTTCATTGTGGGATAGAGGAGGATTAGAGGTATCTGAAACAGGTCAAAGTTTTACTCTAGTCCCAGGGGTTCTTAATTGGGAAGCTTAATACTGTGTGATGTTGAAACTGAAAACTGATGGAAACATATGGTAGACGTGAAAATTATGTGTTTTTTAAATACACATACATCTCACAAATAATATAAATCTGATAAATATCTTTTTATTTGCACATTGACCCCTCTATCAAGGGTAGTTTGTCATGCTGAGTTCAAAAAAGAGGTCATATAATGAACATCAGTTGCCATGGTAACCAAAATATCCATATTATGTGAATTTTTTGAAAAATAGACATAAAACGCTTTTAAAAAATTCAAATTTAGGAAAAACATCATTGCTGTTGGAATGTACTAGTTGGTGATGTCTGTTGTAACAATTTTTGAAATTATCTGTATCAAACGTAAGCAATTCTAAAATCGCCTAAATGAATTGTAAATACCTAAAATACCAGCAGTTGTTGAGAATTCCATCTATGCAATTTGGTTCAGTCTTTTATCACAAAATCTCCAAAGTAAGTGTACACATACATTTGAGTACAGGTTGATATGATCATTGACTCCATACTATATATTATTGTTTGTACTCTGATTTTATCCAACAAAATATTGTCTACTTCAAATTCTCCAACTCAACTGAAAACATGATGTGCGTACGTACGTATTTCCGGGTTCCAGTGCAAGACTCAGGACAGTTTCATTGGTTATTGACACTGAATATAGTTGGGGATATGTGGCAGTCACGGTATCATCGATTGTTACAGAAATATCGATATCTATGTACAAATACTTATGGTTGCTATGTTAAAAACAGTATCAAAAAATGTCGGGGAATATCGGAAAATGTCGGAAAAACATTCACTATTTCTTTAAGTCTGTTTACAATAATTCCACCATCAACACAAGATACCAGTGAAATGTATCTAATTTACACAGTCCTTTCAACTCTTAATACCATCAAGTATTGAGCTACGTCTGCTGTGAGGTCACCATAGTGATCTGAAGGGATTACTGCCCTCACACAGCCATTTTGTGTACAACCTCATTAATATTCATAAACCAGGGACTAAGAAGGGGAATCCCCTATATGTTTACCTCAATGACATTTTCAGCTATTTATAGTAAACATCGGCTGGCGCTGAGTTCTTGTACAGAAGACAATGGTTGCCAGGGCGACCTAAACTGATGTTTTCGACAACAGTAGTTGAGTCAATCTGCCTCCACAAAAACTTAACAGTTGGCGTAATTCTGGTCATTCTCATGTTACTGAGAATTTACACAATATTGACATGGGATATTCCGGCAGTGGCGAAATCTCACGAGACCACCCAGCAACGGTTGCTAACCACATGACAAAGGTTAAGCTTCGGCTGTGATGTGTCATTTAAACACTTGAAAGCACACTGTCTGTGTATAAGGGACAGGATATTCCGTTACATGTTTATCATGGACAACTTTTAATTATAGCTTAAGGTACCAGAGCTGAAAGACTTTCTACGTGAATTTGGCTTGACTATGTTTTGATTTCTCAAGGCAGCATGTCAAATACACTTGAAAGACGAGGACCCAGTTTTCTCCTGTCACGATCCAAAGCAAGACGTCAAAATATTGCGTACTTTATACATTAAATGAAAATAAATGTCTATGCAAAATAATAAGTCTCTTTGTACGTTTGTAGTCACTTCATTAGTCCTAGCAGTGTAGTTTAAATATCTGTAAATGAATGATGTACTGTTACTAAGGCGTAAAAGAATTATGTGCTTCCGATTACATTCAATTTTAAAATAGGTGGGGTAGGTAGATTTTTTGTTTTATTGTATTTTATTATATTCTTGTTTCATGTGTGAGTGTCTAGTTCAGGTTTTCCATTGCTTTCCATATGGTCTTTGTGTTGTTTATTTCTTCCTTTCAGATTACGGATTGGAAGAATAGCTTTACATTGTCTTTTTTAAGTTGGTGTCAGTTTCCACACCCACTATTTCTTGCGAGACTACAAGATTTTCGAGACTGTGGACTGTTGTGAGGTCACCATAGTGATCTGAAGGGATTACTGCCCTCACACAGCCATTTTGTGTACAAGCTCATTATTATTCATAAACCAGGGACTTAGAAGGGGAGTCCCCTATATGCATGTTTACTTCAATGACATTTACAGCTATTTATAGTAAACATCGGCTGGCGCTGAGTTCTTGTACAGAAGACAATGGTTGCCAGGGCGACCTAAACTGGTGTTTTCGACCACAGTAGTTGAGTCAATGGGTGGTTAGACTGCGTGTGTATGTACATGGGGTTGTCGTTGGGTTTTCTGTAAGGGTAACCCAACGACAACCCCATGTACATACACACGTAGTCTAACCACCCACCCAGCATCATCAAGAACATATCGTCAGCCATCGGCCGTAGAATTTCCGACATATCATCCGACGAACACATCTTCAACCAGGCAGCCCCATTGTACCAAAATGCATTAAAAACCAGCGGCCACAAAGAGAACATCACGTACACCAGCACCCCGAAGCAGAAAAACAAGAAAAACAGAAATATAAACACCATCTGGTTTAACCCACCATACAGCAAAAACGTAGCCACCAATGTAGGCAAACGATTCCTCAACCTAATCGCAAAACATTTCCCAGCAGACTCTAAGTTACACAAAATATTCAACAGAAACAATGTCAAAGTCAGTTATAGCTGCATGCCAAACATGGCTACCATAATC